>NC_051158.1:36597918-36653260 GCF_013339745.2 Dermacentor silvarum
CTCGCGCATTGTGGCGCCTGAATAGAGTAGCGTGCAAACCTTACCTCAAGTTCAACTTCGCACGTGCGTGGCTCTCTTAACTTGCGATTGGACCCGGCGCTAAAACTTCGCCGCTTATTCTTCTTGAACGGCGTACACGTATTCGGCGTTGCATAATTTCTTGCCTTTACGCCAGCTGCCACCCATGGAAAATCTTCGGCGCCCGATATTCGTTGCAAGCCGTGTACAACACAACTGAAAGTGGCGGGTTCGTATTGTAAACGTGCTTCCCGAAGCAGACGACCGAGCTTGGTACTTTTTACGGCGCTTTTTAGCACCATTTTTGCAGCGCCCCCCGGGCAACGCAAGAGCCCCTAAGTTTCGGATTGACATCGGAGGAGCCGCGCGGACGCGCCATGGTGAAGCTCCCCTCCCGTTCTGTGGAATTTTCGTGCAAACTGGTTGCAAAGTTTGGAACTGTGTTGGCGGCGCCCTTCGCGTGCGCAGCAGGGCGATATGTTTTCACCAGTGGACATGAAAGGTGTGTTGCGAGGTCAATGCAATGCCCCGCAATGTGAGTGCGACGGAGTTTGCCGTTCCAGGAACAACGAACCTGTTGCACCATTCCAGGCCGCTTGGTGCTCATACTGTGGGCACAGCCCAGTACAACATGCTCGAATTGGTGAGTGGCACTTCTGTTTTTTTTTTCTATTTATTCCACTAGCTTGCAATGTGGAGTGTGTAAACTCCAGAAGTTGGGAAGGAAGCTAATACAATCTGCAGTCACCAAAAAAAGAGTGCAGTGAACATCTTCTTGAAAGGGCCCCTGAACCACTCAGAGGTCGAAATTTAGTTGCGCTGTTGCAGTTGTACACGATACGGCAACGAACACGTAGCCACGAGAATTTTTTCACACCGGTGCAGTAATATCAGAGTTACGTGTGTTTGATGATCGAAAAATAGTCCCCGCTCATTTCACTCCATCATCTGGTACGCGCTGTCTGCACGGTATCGTCTTTTCCTCGCCGAGTACACCTCCAAATGTATGTGACAAGCCATCGCCAATGCGTCTGTTGCTGCCGTGCCGGCCTGTCGTCCTGCTAGGGGTTGCTGCTAATGACCTCGCCATATAGTGGAATCGTATGGTGACTGGCTGTGTTGAAGAGCCTCATCGGGAGACCCTTCTGTCGGTGTTTCTGTTCTTTGCCCCCACTGGCTGCCCACATGGCACGGCGAGCAATGCGACGAGGAAGAGGGAGCACGTGTTTTGCTTGCAGACCTTGCCGGCAGTCGTACACTGTCGTTCGACCAATCCACAGCACCAGAAACCGGTGACATCATCAGAGACAGCCTGGTGACGTCAGGACGAAAGGGGGGGGGGGGGTGCAGGAAAAGTCCGGCGAGGCGCACGGGGTGGTTTTCTCCATTTTGTGGCGCTCCTGCGGTGCAGAGCACTGCCCCCGCGTTTGGCATCGTTGATCGTGGACGGCGTTCTGATTTCGATGCGTGTACTTACTTGAATGTTTAAGAAATATCGAGAGGTGGTTTAGGGGCCCTTTAAGCCACCCTGAGCAATTATATTCCTTCAGATATATCTAAACATACTTTAGTGATGATGTATAATAAAGTGATCTAGTTTAGCTCCTCAGTGTTTTTAAAATTTTTGGTTTCAAGATACATGTTTCCCGTGCCCTTTGATTCCCTCTTCTGATGAGGCTTTACTGTAGTGAACACACACCATTGTGTAACTCCTCCTGCAAGTATTATTCATTAAGTCTGGTCACTGATGTGCAAAGGTTGTGATTAGGTTTTGATGTCCGTATTTTGAGAGCTATGTTTATTAATTCAGGTTGTTCTTATTGTCCTTCGATCAGGAGACAATGGCTACGAAATTATTGTCCCTGATGACGAGAGCCCACAGGGGCAAACGACATCTCTGTTGCAGAAGTGAGCCCGATACCACCTGAAGTTACCATGACAGATGACACTGCTGCAATAGATACAGAGACTGCCGTGTCTACTGCAGCTGCAACAGTGTACGAGGCAAGGAGCAGCACGTCAGCATCAGCAGTAGTGCAAGAAGGAACCGAACCAGGCCTGGTAGGGCAACATGTGTGTTACCACTGTGACTTTTTTTGTAGTGCATACACCTCATCTGCTCAACATACGAAAGCTTTTCACCTCGACTGCGAGCCAGTGTTCTTGTGCAGCGAGAGCAAGACTATGTGTGGTGTCATAACACAGTATAAGCATCACTTTAAAATATGCAAACCTATTATAGTTGTTGCCTCCCCGGCCAGCCCACATATAGCGACAACAATGTGGAAAGCATGGTGGGACACACCTCTCCCCATTAGAAGATAGTAGAGAGACTGTCAGTGTAGTTGCTAGATTAACTGGTCATTGTAGCCGACTAGAAGGACAACACAGGTGTCATAAGATTGTTGTTGATGTTGTTGGTGAAGAGGTAAAAAAGATGTTTGATGCAGCTGAAGCATTGATATTGAGCAAATGAAAAGTGACCGCCTGAGAAAGCTACACTATCGAAATTTGGGTATCTATATGCCGCCAACTCTGGTAAAGCTCACAGGGAATGTAAAGACATTATGTTGTAAAGTTAGCAAACCTCCTTCAAAACGTGCTAAGACACCCAAACATTGTTGACTATGTAAGGAAGCCCTGCAGAATGCAGACTGACTCTGTACTTAGTGACTTCTGGGATAGAACAAGGGTTCATTCGCATCCTATTTTTAACATACACAAGAAAATGCTGTTCTTCTCAACCTGTATTATGATGACATAGAACTTGCTAACCCGTTTGGTACCAAAAGAGGCAAATTGGGCAAGCTCAGTGTATTTTATTTACCAATAATAAACCTGCCACCTTCAAAGCGTTCTAAACTTTCTAGCATCTTTTTGATGCGGGTCGGTCACACAGCTGACCTGAAGAAGCGTAATGCCCAGTTAAATTTTTTTGAAGATTTCATTTAAGTGTTAAGAGCCAACGAAGGAATCATCTTTGATACAGACAGAGGCCGTGAAAGGTTTTTGGTGCTGTGATGACCGTTACAGGACATTCTTAGCTGCCCACTCCTTAGCAGGTTTAAAGAATCTTGGCCCGACTGCGTTTCAATTCTGTTGAACTTGCCTTGAACCGTCATATAGTTATGCGCAACATGTTCGACATGGAGTGTGTAACCCGAGATCTGAGAGTGAAATCAAGATGAAAATGCAGGAACTGAAACAAATAGCATCAGTTTCAAATAGGAAGCAGCTTTCCAAAGAATTGTGGTCGACGGAGAATCAGGGCTGACCTCATTTCCTTTTTTTTGTTGACAAAATATATTTTGTATCACCCGATGCATATCCTGCGGCCACTCCATGTGACCACTTTCCATGTTATTCTGCATGATACAGCTCAACCTCCAGAAACGAGACCACTTGTCTGTAAAAAGCTTTCACAAAAGATTATTCATAACACTATTAACACAGCAGTATTTTTTGTGGGTTTGAGGTTTCCGGACGTTCATTAATGGAAAAAGTGAAAAAGAACAAGTTTCGTACTTCTTCTCTTTAACAAGTGCGAGGGAGACACCACGTTTGTAGTCATACATCTTCATCACAATATCAAGTTTCTAAACGCCTTTTATAATTAGTATTACCAGTTACTTATATCTGAGTGCATTGTATGCATGTAGCAGGTGTAAAAGCAGGTCAGTTTGGTCAGATGCCTTATCTGGAAGAGAGCCCTATAATAAAGAAAATTGAATTAAAATAGTTACGTTAGACACAAATGATGAAGTGTGGTGTTTTATGGCGCAAGGGCCAGTTGTGGCCAAAGAGCGCCATGCCAGTGTTTGTGAGTGTGCAGTGGGGCGATGAATTCTGAGAAGTAGATGAAGCGTGGCTGTAAAAGGGCCTAAAAATAATCGCTGTAAAGTGCGTAAAATATACATGTACTAAAATCATGGCAATGACATGAGGTGTGTACTATGAAATGAAGAATGCATTGAGAGGTAATGAAACGATATTTAAAATATTTAAGATGCAGTAATTGGCAAGAAGCACTACTGCCTAAACTACGTTAGACACAAAATCTAAGCACTTTATTGCGTGTGGTTTAAGCATTGCTCAACACTTTTCTGGATGGCAGTTTCAACTGGCATAGCACTGCGTTTTGCCACAGTGACATGTGTCTTCGAAGTGGTGTTTACCTGTTGTGTTGGTCTCTTTGTGTAGGCACAGGGCAAGCTTTTTTTGCATTCACGTGTTTGTACTATGTTTATATAAGGCAGTTACAAAATGTGTGTCACTATAACGACCTGTTCTTTTGAGCTTACACCTGCAAATAATGGTGCCCAAATGGCCGCACTTCTATGTAGGTGCACCGCTAGCTTCGTGTATGTTCTCATGTTTGTATAAAGCTTATATAAGCCATTTACAGAATGTATGTAACTATAAGCACTGTGATATTCTTTAAAGAACTGCTTGGTTGGTTTTACATTTTGAATTAGTACTGAGGCGGTGGTATTTACATGTAGGCCCACTGCAACCGTTTTGTGTGTTCACGTGTTTGTATTATGCTTTTACAACGGAGTTGCAACATGTACTTCACTAAGCGCTGTGATATTTTTTAAAGAACTGCTTTGTTGGTTTTACACCTGTGAGTAATAGAACTCAGGTGGCACTGTGCAATCATGTGTAAGTACACAGGGACCATTTGTGTACATTGTGCTCATGTAAAGCAGTTACAAAGTGTATGTCACTAATCATTGTGATATTTGTTGAACAATTACTGTGATCGTTTTACACCTGTGAATAATAGTGGTCAGGAGACAGTACTTGTGATGTATAGTTGAATTCATACAGTGCCAAGACATGGGCTGTATACGTACCAAAAGAAATGCATGTCATTATATTGTTGTGATGATTATTACTGTTTGGATTTTATTAAACTGTGATAAAATTGTTTCTTGTGAATGAATGAATGAATGTGTGTGGTTTAGTGGCGCAAGGGCCAGGTATGGTCAAAGAGCGCCACGCCAGTGTTTGTTAGTTCGCAGTGAAGTGATGAATTTTGAGAAGTAGATGTGACGGGGCTGTAAAGGGGCCTAAAATAATCGCTGTAAAGTGCGTAAAATATACATGTACTAAAATCATGGCAATGAATAATGAGGTGTACTATGCAATGAAGAATGCATTGAGAAAGAATGACACAATATTTAAAATATTTAAGATGCAGTAATTGGCAAGAAGCACTACTGCCTAGACAGAGCCCTTGAACCACAAGGGCCTGGAGGCATGTGCTATAAAAAATTATCACAGCGGCATCCTCTGGATAGAGGATGCGCTACGAACTAGTTGGGCTAATAACATGCAGGACCACATCGTTCAAAAAATCGACGACTGCTTTGGCATTAAAGATCGGTTCTTCGCCAAGAAACATAATGGGGTGAAGCGGGACATGATATCGGTACGCTTGTGAAAAATATTTCTTTCTCTTTCGGCTTCCCGGCACTCCACGAGGACATGGAGGACAGTCAGCCTCTCACCACATCTACCACAGGTTGGTGGTTCACTACCAGTAAGCAAAAAAGTATGGGTGCCATATGTATGTCCTATTCTGAGACGACAGAATAGGACATCAGTTCGTCGTGTTTTCGTTACGGGAGGCCAGAAACCTAACTGTGGTTTAATGAGGTGAAGCTTATTGTTTGTTTCAGCGTCCCACAAGCGTTGCCAGTGGCTTCTCAGTTTCTTTCGCAGGAAAGGCTTCAAATCTGTTGCAGGAACAGCAGTTGTAGGGTTAATAGCCTGAGATGTAACAGATGTGGCCATTTGATCTGCTCGAACATTACCCCCAATGCCTCTATGACCTGGCACCCAGCATATAATCACATGCTGGTTAGATATATACGCTTTACACAGAATGGAATAGAGCTCATTAAGTACAGGGTTTTTGTGTTTACTGAGTGATTGCAATGCTTTCACAACACTTTGCGAGTCTGTAAATATGATAGTCTTTTTGAGTTTTGATTTCATTATAAACTTTACAGCCGATAATATTGCATAGGCCTCAGCCGTAAAGATACTTGTCTCCGGGTGCAGTACACCGGATTCCGAAAACGATGGGCCGATGGCTGCATAAGATACCCCGGCATGTGACTTGGAAGCGTCTGTGTAAAACTCTGTACACGAGTATTTAGATTGGAGTTCTAAGAAATGAATTCTAATATGTGCCTCTGGCGCGTGTTTAGTGACCTCTACGAACGATGTGTCACATTCTATGAGCTGCCACTGCCACGGTGGCAATCGTTTCGCTGGAGCCATAGGACATTGTTCAAGCAGCGGAACACCTATATCCTCACTGAGGTTCCTCACACGCAAAGAGAACGGCTTTCTCGCTGCAGGTCGGTTACGGAAGAGTGTGGCAGCGGTCATATCGTTTATTGTGGAATAACAAGGATGTTCAATGTTTGCTTGTACTTTCAGGAAATATGTAAAACTGCTGTATGACCGTTGCAGATGAAGCGACCACTGATTCGACTCTACGTAGAGGCTCTGGATTGGACTTGTCCTGAAAGCACCAGTCGCGAGACGGATGCCCAAGTGGTGAACGGGGTCTAGGATTTTTAACGCACTTGGCGTTGGAGAATTATAAATTATAGACCCGTAATCAAGGCGTGAGAGGACAAGACTGTTATAGAGGTTTAAGAGACACCTTCGATCACTGCCCCATGTTGTGCGCGATAGAAGCTTTAGGAAGTTCATTGTCTTCAGGCACTTTGCCCTCAGACGCTTAATATGAGGATGATGTGTGGTGTTTTATGGCGCAAGGGCCAGGTATGGCCAAAGAGCGCCATGACAAATGGTAATGTTATCGATGAATTGTGGATGGCGTGGACAATAAATTCCTCAAAGTAGATCTGACATGGCTGTAGAAGGGCCTAAAAAACTGTCGCTGTAAATGGCGTAAAACATGTAAGTGGTAAAATAATGACACTACCTAGTTAGTGATGTGGGCTATGGCAAATGGGTTTCGTTAAAAACGTATGATGTAACACATATAACAGTAATAGTAGGGCTTGAGGGGAGCCCTTGAATACAAGGGCCGTTAATCACTTGCTAAAATTACCTGGCCAAATGATTTTCAGGGTGTTTACTTCATTTAAGAATTCTAAAACTATTTTCAGGTTAAAAAGCGGTTCATGGCTAAGAAAATATGATGGGTGAAGGGGTATGTTTTCACGATATGCAGAAGGGAAATACCTTTTCCTCTCTGCTTCTATAGCAGGGCACTGAATAAGAACATGGACAACTGTCAGAATATTGCCGCACTTACTACAAATCGGAGGATCATTCCCAGTCAAGAGGTAAGAGTGAGTACTGTAAGTGTGTCCTATTCTTAATCGACAAACAAGCACTTCTTTATATCGTGCCGTTTTCCCAGTTATCCAGTTCCCTAGTTTTGGTTTTATCATGTGTAACTTATTTAGTACCTGGGTATCCCACTCTCCTTGCCAATGCTTCCTCAGCTTACGGCGTAGAAAGTGCTTTAGGTCTGTGACAGGGATGGGGATATTTGGGTCTGTATCGCTAAAGGTTACTGACGTAGCATTTGTGTCAGCAGCTTCATTGCCTTTTATACCTTTGTGGCCAGGTACCCAGCATACGACAATCATTTGGTTGCACATATATGCGGAACACAATAAACTGTAGAGTTCATTAAAGACGGGGTTCTTGTGTTTCCGTAGATTGCTTAGGGCTTTGACCACACTTAATGAGTCTGTGAAGACAATAGCCCTAGCGACGTTTGTGAGCCTTATGTGTTGAATAGCCGAGAGTATAGCATATGCTTCCGCTGTAAAGATAGATGTGTGTGGATTTAGTGCCCCAGATGTAGAAAATGAGTCTCCGAGAGCTGCGTAAGAAACGCCAGCAGTGGACTTCGAAGCATCTGTGTAGTATTCTGTGCAGGAGTACTTGGCCTGGAGTTCAAGAAAATGGGAATGTATATGTGCCTCCGGTGCGTGTTTGGATATTTCTATGAAAGAGATGTCACACTGAATAGTGTGCCATTCCCAAGGCGGTGGTAGCAAAGTAGGGGCCATTAGTACATCCCCTAGAAGAGGGACCTCTGTTTTTTCTGACAGTGCTTCTAACCGGAGAGACAGAGGAGGCCGGTTGGCTGGGCGGTTACGGAACAGCCTGACAGTAGACATGTCGCGAATGGTAGAATGACATGGATGTTGGATGTCTGATCTAACTTTCAGGGCGTAGGAGAGACTTAAATATGTCCTTTGGAGATCCAGAGACCACTCATTGGACTCAACGTACAGGCTTTCAACAGGACTAGTCCTGAAGGCACCAGTAGCAATACGGATACCCAAGTGGTGAACGGAATCTAGCATCTTCAAAGCACTAGGTGTAGCAGAGTTATACACTATAGCTGCGTAGTCAAGGCGCGACCGTACGAGACTTTTGTACAAGTTTAAGAGGCACCTCCTGTCACTTCCCCAAGATGTCCGGGACAAGATCTTTAGTAGATTCATTGTCTTCAGACACTTCGCTTTCAGATACTTCAAGTGGGGGATAAATGTTAATTTAGAGTCTAAAATGAGGCCTAAAAATTTATGTTCATGGCTCACAGGTAGCTGTTGCCGATTAAGATAAATAGTGGGGTCAGGTAATATACCTCGCTTGTTCGAGAAGAGAACACACGTGCTTTTTAGTGGGTTTAGTTTAAATCCATTCTCGTCAGCCCACTTAGATAATTTGTTTAGCCCAAGCTGTACATGTCGCTCGCAGATAGAAATACTACATGATTTGAAACCTATTTGTACGTCATCCACATATACAGAATAAAACATTGTACGTGGTATGACAGTTTGGAGCGAGTTCATTTTGACAATAAATAATGTACAGCTCAGCACACCACCTTGTGGTACACCAGCTTCCTGTGTGAATTGTCGAGACAGTACGTTACCAACTCTGACACGGAACGTGCGATCAGAGAGGTAGCTCTGAATCACATTTAATAAATTGCCTCGGATTCCCATTCCAGCCAGGTCACGGAGAATTCCAAAACGCCAAGTTGTGTCGTATGCCTTTTCCAAGTCTAAAAATACTGATAAGAAAAACTGTTTGTGTACAAAGGCATCACGGATATTTGTCTCGATGCGGACAAGGTGATCTGTTGTGGATCTACCTTCCCTGAAACCGCACTGTAGGGGATCGAGTATTTTGTTGCTTTCAAGAAAATGGATGAGGCGCCGGTTAATCATTTTCTCAAAGATTTTGCACATACAACTTGTCAAGGCTATAGGCCTATAGCTACTGGCTGAGGAAGGGTCCTTGCCTTCTTTGAGAATAGGAATGATGATTGCTTCTTTCCAAGCGGGCGGAATGTAACCGGCAGAGAACGCGGAATTAAAGAGTGATAGTAGTGTTTTGTGGGTTTCAGGGTTTAGGTGTTTGATCATCTCGTACAAGACTCTATCACTTCCTGGAGCCGACTTGTTGCAACCATTTAGTGCAGCCTGAAATTCCGCCATATTAAATGGACGATTGTAGGGTTCATTTCTATTACCTTTACGATCCAGAGGCAGTCGCTCCGCTTGTTTCTGATATTTCAGAAATGTATCCGAGTAGTGGGATGAACTTGAAATCTTTTCAAAATGTGCGCCTAGAGAATCAGCTTGGTCAATGAGTGTGTCTCCTTGTGTATTTACTAATGGTAGAGGATAGGTTTCGCGGCCTTTATTTTATTTACCCTGTTCCAGGCTTTTCTTTCATCTGTATATGAATTAATGCTGGAGATAAATCTCTGCCAACCTTCCCTTTTAGCACGGCGGCGCGTTCTTCTACCTTCCGACTTTATTTTCTTGAAGTTGATTAAGTTCGCGGCAGTTGGAGAGTCGCGAAGGTGGCTCCAAGCCTTATTTTGATTTTTGCGAGCTTCCTTACACTCCTCATTCCACCAGGGAATACGTCGTTTTAAAAGGCGATCCGTTCGTTTGAGGGATACAAAGTGACGCAGCATCAGTTATAATTGCCGTCAAATACGACACTGCATCATCGATAGGAAATGTACAGATGTCATCCCAGGCCACATATGTCAGCTCTCTATATCGTTTCCAGTCGGCACCGTCGACTTTCCAACGGGGCAGATGTGGAGCACACTCATCGGCTTTTGTTAATTTTAGGATGATTGGGAAATGGTCACTCCCGTATGAATTTTCGATGACGTTCCACTCTAGGTATGGCACAAGTGTACTTGATGCGATACTTAAATCTATAGATGAGTATGTTTTGTGTGCTACACTGTAGTATGTTGGCTCTTTTTTATTGAGCAAGCATGCATCCGTGGAGAAAAGAAAATTTTCAATTAAGCGCCCTCTTGCATCACAACGAGAATCTCCCCAGAGGGTGTTGTGTGCATTTAAATCGCCTACAATGATGTAAGGTTCGGGAAGTTCTGTGATAAAGCTTTGGAATTCTGTTTTGGAGAGTTGGTAGCTAGGAGGGATGTATAGAGAGCTAATTGTTACTAGTTTATGAAACAGCACAGCTCTGATTGCAACCGCCTCAAGGGTAGTTTGCAGCTTCAGATGCTGGCAGGCGACACCTTTATCTACTAGTATGGCCACACCACCCGAAGAGGCGAGGCCATCGTTGCGATCTTTGCGATAGATCGCATATTGTCGGAGAAAGTTAGTGTGTGAAGATTTAAGGTGTGTTTCTTGGACACACAGCACCCTTGGGTTGTACTTATTTAGGAGTTCCTTAATGTCATCAAGATTGTGTAATAGACCTCTGACATTCCAGTGTAGTATCTGTGTATCCATTTTATATTTGTCTTGTGCTGTGTGTCTAAGAGTGATAGATTAAGCTAGCTCACGAGGCCTTTCCTGGCCCCGTGATGGGGGTTTTCCCTTTTTTCCCGGCACGCTCCAAGGAGCTGCGCCGTTCCTTTGGCGTCTGAGACGCCGGAGTAGAGCTGCTTGCATCCATCGCCTCTTCAGAGGTGTTGGATGACGTCCGCGCTGCGGGGACACTCGGGGTTTTTTCGGGCCTGTCTGCATGAGCAGTGGCCCTGGGACCGGCAGGCCCGGAGGCCTGGTGGCCCTTCGTGGCAAGGGGCGGAGCAGTACTGGCTGCTCCTGCCAGGGGGGCTGATGGCGGAACCACAGTCACACTCCGTGTGACGCGGCCTGCCGCCGAAGGATGTGGCGCTGCCCCCTGGCGCGTCACATCACTGTAGGACGGATTCGATTGATTATGTGCAGAGAAACGCTTGCGCGCTTCCGGGAAGGAAATGTTTAGTTTGACCTTGAGTTGAATTATTTCTTTTTCTTTTTTCCATGACGGGCACGATCGCGAATATGCGGGGTGGTCTCCGTCACAGTTTGCACAGTGGGTTGCGGAAGTACAGATGTCTGAGGTGTGTTCTTTTGATGCACATTTTGCACAAGTAGAGTGCCCTCGGCAGCTCTGAGATCCATGCCCAAAACGCTGACACTTGAAGCATCGACGCGGATTGGGAATGTACGGTCGTACGCGGAGTTTACAATATCCGGTCTCTATTGAATCAGGGAGGTCACTTGTTCCAAATGTAATTATTACATGCTTTGTGGGAATTTCCTTGTCGTCGCGCCTTAACTTAATTCGTTGCACCTTTACCACGTTCTGGTCTTGCCATCCATCCAACAGCTCGCTTTCACTTAGTTCGAGGAGGTCGTCATCGGAAATGACACCGCGCACAGTGTTCATTGATCTGTGGGGGCCCACAGAGACGGGGATATCACCAAACGCAATAAGTTTTGTCAGCTTGTTGTATTGGAGCTTGTCACGTACTTCCAGAAGAAGGTCGCCGCTTCCCATTTTGGTCACTTTGTAGCCCGTGCCGATTGCCTCTGTCAGACTTTTTGCAACAACAAATGGTGATATCGTACGGACTTTCTTAGTTTCATGTTGACTGTGTATCACGTGGTACTTGGGAAAGGTTTCTTTAGGTTTCAAAAAGAAGTTGAAGCTTTCGTCGGTGCGCCCCCTCTTCAGGGAGCGATCATGTAGTGGGGGGAAACTGGAAGCCATATATAGCAGTACTGTATTCGGTAGGTATGCCCGCCGCCCACCTCGGAGCCCAACCTGGGGACGTTACAGGAATAGAAATATTCCACCCTGCGCACGCCAGCGGTACATTCCCACTATAACCTAATATATATATACCCAAGACTGGATATATTACACAAGGTTAACCCTTGCCGCCTGGAAAATAGGAAGTTAAAAGAAGTGAATAGAAGACAGTAAAGATGGAAAAGTGAGAAAGAAAGACAAAAGATTGGAGAGGGGGACAGGAAAAGGCGACTGCCGATTTCCTCCAGGTGGGTCAGTCTGGAGGTGCCGTCTATGTGAAGCAGAGGCCGAAGAGGTGTGTTGCCTCCACCGGGGGGCCTTAGAGGTCCGAACACCCGGCATCGGCTCAACCCCCAGGATCCCCCTTTCCCCAGACACGGCTAAGCCGCGCACGGCTACACGCGGGAGGGTCCAACCCTCATGTGCTCGGGTACGTGGTGTCGCAACACACCAAACGCCTGCTTACGCAGACGCCCCTGCGGGGGGGGAGCAGTATGTGGCCGTACCAGTATTTAAAAGGCATAGTTCATTACTTAGAATAAAATCTTCGATTGTTTGTCCCCTATGGTCAGTTTTTTTGCTCCCCCATAGTGTATTATGCCCATTAAAATCTCCCACTATCAGAAATGGTTCCGGTAGCTGGTCTAAAATCAGGTCTAAATATCTTACAGTGAACTGTGTGTGTGGAGGAATGTAGAGGGAACAGATGGTAATGGTTTTATGTGCTAAAATGGTGACAGCAGCGGCTTCTATGTGGCTATTAATGGTTACTGCTCTAGCTGGAATTCCGTGTTTCACAACCACAGTCACACCGCCCGAAAGCCGGTTAGCTTGGGTATGGTCGCGCCGTACAACAGTGAAGCCTTTTAAGATGTTAATGTTTTTGTCACATAAGTTTGTTTCCTGTAGGCACAAAGCCACAGGGGAGAAGTTATTCAGTATATCTCTTATGTCACCTAAGTTGTGTAAAAGTCCTCTGCAGTTCCAGTGGATAATAAAAGCCATTTTAAAACATAAAGGTAAAAGATGGCATTATGATTCTATAAGATATAAGATGTTAGGTGACTTAGGTGTGGAGAGAGTTATTAGAAAGGAGGGATAACCTTTAGGTTATCACTTTTTAATTAACGTGGTTATTGGGACTTTGTCCCTCTTGGCGCGCTCGAGAGAGCGCTTGTCCTTCGGTGTCGACGACACCGGGGTTTTTGCGTCGACCTCCATCGCTCTCTCAGAGGCGCTGGAGGATCGAGAGTTGGGCGCCGGGACACGTGTCTCGGGCCGTGGAGTTCGATTGAGTTTAGGGCCTTGCGATACTGGTGTCTGCGGGCCCTTCGAAGACGATGGAGCAGCTCTGGCTGCTGCCACCATGGGGGCAGGAGGGGTCACTGCGGGACCACTGTGCGTGGGCTCGGAGGACTCCCGAGGCCTCTGTGACGCTGCCCCCACCTGCGTCACATCGGCGTAACTTCTTCTGGAAAGGTAGGACAATCGCTTTCGTGCTTCAAAGAACGAGATTTTTTCTTTAACAGTTAGTGCAATTACTTCCTTTTCTTTTTTCCAGCAAGGACAAGACCGCGAGTAAGCTGGATGGTCCCCTTTGCAGTTAACACAGTGTGGAGAAGAAGTGCAATTGTCAGATTGGTGGTCATTGGAGCTGCATTTGGCACATGTTGTTTGTCCTCGGCATGCGTGTGAAGCATGTCCAAACCGTTGACATTTGAAACATCGTCTGGGGTTGGGTATATATGGTCTGACATTTACTTTTACGTATCCTGCATTCAGAGAAGTAGGCATTTCGCTTGTCCCAAAGGTAAGTATAACATGTTTTGTCGGAATTTCTTGATCATTTCTTCGGATGACAATTCTTTGTACTTTAGTCACGTTTTGTTCTTGGAAACCCTCGAGCAGTTCCTCATCACTCAAGCCAAGGAAGTCCTCCTCGGATATCACGCCCCTGCTTGTATTTAGTGTTCTGTGGGCTGAAATTGAGACTGTCGCGTCGCCAATGCTGGTAAGTTCTGAGAGCTTTTGCACTTGATCTTTGTCATTTAGTTCTAGGAGGAGGTCCCCGCTAGACATTTTTGAGGCTTTGTATGTTGATCCAATTTTGTCTTTCAGGCATTTGGCCACAAGAAATGGTGAAAGCTTTCTTACGGGTATGTTATTTTCACTATGCACTACATGGTACTTGGGGAATGCTGGGACATTGTTCCGAAAGGAGAACTGAAACGTTGCTTCGGTGCGGCCTCTTTTCAGAGGCCGATCATAGACAACAGAGGTTTGCGCTGCCATAAGAAAATGTTCGAGTTCGGCAACAGCGCCGACCGCCCACCACGGAGCCCAACGAGGGGACGCGGCAGAGCTTGTGCACAAGTCTGCGTGACGCCAGTCGTACGCCGCTACTATAACCAAATATGGTGTACCCAAGGTAGCATAGCCACACACGGTTAACCCTTGCCGCCAGGGAGAATGGAAGTAAATGGAAGAGAGTAGAAGACAGGAAAGGCGAAAAAGTATGAGAGAGAGACGAAGATTGGGGAGAGAGAGACAGGAAAAGGCGACTACCGATTTCCCCCGGGTGGGTCAGTCCGGAGGTGCCGTCTACGCGAAGCGGAGGCCAAAGAGGCGTGTTGCCTCCACCGAGGGGCCGTAAAGGTCCAGACACCCGGCATCGGCTCAACCTCCAGGATCCTCTTTTCCCCGGACACGGCTAAGCCGCGCACGGTTACACGCGGGAGGGGCCAACCCTCATGTGCTCGGGTCCGTGGTGTCGCAACACACCAAACGCCTGCTGACGCAGACGCCCCTGCGGGGTCAGCTCAGATGAGTGCATACACAGAGCAGTTCACCGTGTATAAGGCCAATGGCGTTCGCACAACGCACGCGTTATAGTGGTGTACTCACAACGCTCATGCCTGCCGCGAAAATCAACACGGTGCCCTGACGCCGCCACCGAGGCGACTGAGTTTGTTATTGCTTCGCTCTTCATCCAATACTGACAAATGTTGAGCAGCTTAACATGTGGAGCAGCACGACGGCAGCGAACGCAATGCTGTCTTTAAGCTACTTTGTCGGATTCACGCTGTTTCATGGTCCGGTCAGGGTCGATCCAAACAGGTTGCGAAGCTTCGGGCGAAAAGTGGTTCAGAAGGAATATCACCGACAACAGCAAGGGTGATTAGGGGTGCGACTGTTTTCACAACAAATCCATGCAGGGGTGAAGCTTCGCCTCGATGACGTAACAGCACTCTAACGCAATTATTCGGTTCGCATGAATGCATGGTCTGGAGTGAGTGAGTACGAACTTTATTTAGGTCCTGAGGAGAAAGAATTAAAGCGGGGCCGGAGGCCCCGCCAATCTATCCGGTGGCTCCACCCAGGTCGGGGCCTGTAGACATAGTCCTTCGGCGACGGCCCGGGCCCTCTGGACAGCCTTGAGCTGAGCGATGAGCTCTGTACTTCTGAGCGCTGAGTCCCAGGAGGACTGGTCAGGAAAGTCCGTGCCCGCGTTGGCAGGGCACAGCCAGAGCATGTGTTCGAAGTTGTTGTATTCGTGTCCGCAGTGTGGGCATGCAGTAGGAAAGTCTGGATTGATCCTGCTTAGTGTTGTTGGTGTGATGTACGTCCTAGTCTGCAACTGTCTGTAAGTGACGGCCTGTGCTTTCTTGAGGTTTCGGTGAGGAGGAGGATAAATTCTTCGTGCTAACCTATGATTTGAAGTGATTTCGTGGTATGATACAAGCGGGTCTTTGTTGTCTAAATCCCTCCAGGCTGGGTTGAAGCGAGGGGGCGGACCGCAGACGCGGAATGTGAGTTCTCGCGCCAGTTGGTGTGCCCGCTCATTCGGATTACAGTCAGGAGGTCCGGAAATGTTGCCCATGTGGGCCGGGAACCATGTGATGTGGGCCGGGAACCATGTGGCATGGTCTGGAAGCGTGGCTGTGTGGCCTAGTGGTTACGACGCTTGCTTAAGAGACCGGGGGTACGCGGGCTCACTACCCGCCTTGTAAAGGATCTTTATATTTTTCCTTGGTATCACCATTTTATTTTTTTCCATCTCTGTTTGGCGCCTCGGACAAGGTCGATCCAAATGGTCGCGAAGCTTCGGGCGAAAAACGGTTCAGAACGAATTGTCATCGACATCAGCAAGGGTGGTTATGGGAGCAGCGATTGAAACGCGACTATGTTTGGAAGGAACAAACATTGTGAAAGAAAAAAGCATTTTTTAATTAAAGCGATACACAGTTAGATTCATTCAACGAAAATAAAATTCCTAATCTATTTTATATACGCATGGCTAGAAAAGAACAACTCTATTTTACTTGATGATTATCAATAAACAAATTTTTTCAGCGCCCTCTCTGAGAGCGCCCATCGATAGCGGCGGGCGTTGACGCCGCTATCACTTGCAATGCAATGCTGCTCTTGGAGTGCGTGGAAAGGCGCGCTCCTAAAGCTCACCTGTTACAATACGCCCCCTTCACATGTGTTGTTTTGCATGTCGACGTTTGTCTGAATTAGGTGACACGGGTAGTTTTATTGTTTCTTAACCTGTGCAGTCAAAAGTAGTGAGTTGCGACCGTCAGATACTTGTTTACTTTAGTTGTTTTCGTGCGACAGCGCTGGCCGACGGGCTTGGCGTCCGACGAAACGACGAGCACTCTACGCCCAAAGCGTTCGTCGGCCTCCAAACAAAGTATGTTCTACGCAAGGGAGCGGTTTCGACACCCGTATGGCTGAACTTTTCCTGCATCGGTTTCCGCGCTGAAAGCTCGAAACTCCCATCACGTCGAATGGCGGGGCATTTGAATATACAGCTCTAATGACAGGCCCCCGAAAACAAATTTCGCGCCTTTGAGAACAAAATGACGTCACTCCTGTTTTTACCGGGTCTGGCGTCACATTATTTTTTCTTCCACCGGAAGTGTTCCCTCCTCACAAAGATGGCGCTAAGCCCCAATGAACCGCCAATGAACCGCCACGTTTTGAACGTATGGGCTTCTATGGAAACTTCGCTAGCAGGTGTATTTACCTTGCATCAGATCTGTTTGCGCCCTGGTGCCGCGGCGGAAGCCGCGGTGCCGGGCGCCAACGCGAAGCGGTGGTCGTTGGGGTGTTGCGGAGCGCAGCGTAGCAACACGCCCAATAAGAAAATACTGCTCCAGTGAGGTCGACTGCTTCTTCCCTGATAGATTATATTTGGATCATCAAAACAGTGATGCGTTTATTTAGGAATAGCATCGTTCCCTCAAGAGCAGCCACAGTTGTGCCTAGTTACCACCGGCCCAGAGTGTTCTCCGTGCATTGGAACGCCGCCAAGCAGTGAGGAAGAGAAAAAAAGAAAATGGTGATACGTCATCGGGAGGCGAGGCCCCGCCCCTGCGCGGATTTGTTAACAGTCGCCCGCGGGGATCATGAGAGCAGCGATTGAAGCGCGACTATGTTTGAGGGAACAAACATTAGGAAAGAAAAAAAGCGTTCTTTAATTAAAGCGGGGCACAGTTATGTTTATTCAACAAAAATAAAATTCCCAATCAATTATATATACATATGACGAAAAAAGAAGAGACAACTCTATTTTACTTGATCATTACCAATGTGCACCTTTTTTTGCAGCGCCCACCGTAAGAGCCCTAATCGATAGCGGCGGGCGTTGACGCCACAATCACTTTCAATGGAATGCAGCTCTTGAAGTGTGCATAAAGGCGTGCTCGTAAGTTTGCCCGTTATAATACGCCCTCCTCACATGTTTTGTTTTGCTTGTCGACGTTTGTCTGAATTTGGTGACGCGGGTAGTTTCATTGTTTCTTAACCTGTTCAGTCAAAAGTAGTGAGTTGCGACCACCAGATAATTGTTTACTTTAGCTGTTTTTGTGCGACAGGGCTGGCCGACAGGCGTGACGATTGAAAAAAGGACGAGCTTTCTACGCCCAAAGCGTTCGTCGGCCTCCAAAGAAAGTATGTTCTGTGCAGGGGTGCGATTTCGATACCCGTACTGCTGACCTCTTGCTGGATCGCTTTCCACGCTGAAAGCTCAGAACGCTCATCAAGTCGAATGGCGGGGCATTTGAATATATAGCACTAATGGCAGACCTGCGAAAACAAATTTCGCGCCTTTGAGCACAAAATGACGTCACTGCTTTCTAACGTATATGACGTCACATGATTTTTTATTCCACCGGAAGTGTTCCCCCCTCACACAGATGGCGCTAAGCCCCATGAACCGTCATGTTTTGAACGTATGGGCTTCCATGAAAGTTTCGCTACCAGGTATATTTACTTTGTTCCACTCAAAAACACGAGTGCTGACTGCCAACAGCATCTTTATTGAAGCCTGCGCAAATATATACCATTCGCAACGGGCTAAAAGAGAGAAAAAAGAAGAAAGGGAAGGCGTGTCAGCGTCAATCAACTTTTGGTGCGCATGCGTCAAAAACATAAAAGTCCGAAACTAAACAAATGTAAAAATACTCATAGTGGACACAGGCCAAACTGGTTAACTAAGAAACTTAAGTTCCTTATCGCAAAGATCTATAAAAGGGGCACTTACAGAAGTGGCTCCTCACTGACACATTAAAAATGCCTCAAAGGTTTCCCTGGCCATCTGATCGTTGTACCTTCTCAACACACGTGTCATCGAGAAGGGATGAACAGCCACACTTTGCACAATGAAGAGCCTGATTACTACCAGTCTAAATCTTGAATCAGTCTGCATGCTCACGTAAATGTGCATTCAGACCACGTCCCGTGTGCCCAATGTTAGAGCAGCCGCAAGAGGTGGAAATGGAACAAAGTACATTGGTATTGCAATCTACAGGCTCTAAGATTAGGCTCTAAGGCTCTAAGCTTAGGCACGGCGCAGTCGCGGTGCCTAAGCTTTGCACGACCGAGTGCCCGCTTGCCCGTTTTTTTCCTGGCCGAAGTTATGTTAAATCCGCTTTATTGCACAACACAGGTAAAACGGGCTCTAATTTTCCAAGAACGGTAAGGAAAATGCCATTCAACATCTTTTTCTCCTGCAACCCAGTCTCTGCCATCAAATATATTTTTTGGCACTACAGTCTCGCATATCTTTCTTAATAAATTTAAATGTCCTGCAGCAGTTATTTTTGCGGCACTTTGTTGGCTTTTTTGTGAATGGTTTGCCAAAGATGACCATTATTCAAAGCGCGAAGTCGGTACCGGAGACAACAAAAAGAGTAATAGGATGGTTTGAAGCGTATTTGCATAATATTTGATGCTACCTAATTCCAAACAACAACTGAAACGCATCGGGCTTGTGTGACTCAGATAATATGTTTCCCTACGCAACACTCCTGAATGATGACGCGTATTTTTTCACTAACAGTAACTTGTCTTACTAGAGTTTATTCAAGTGACTCTATAAACTACTTAAACACCGAGGTGCCGGTACATAGGTTGGTTGCAGCAGTAGCAATTGCATGGTCTGTTTGACGTTGTGATCTATGGGACAGTTAGAATTGCGCTCATTTTTGTTCTTGAAAAGTCAATTTGTTGTTTTCGGGAATTCGTAGTGGACATTATACAATTTGGTTTAGGCATAAAGCGATGAAGAGTCATAGTTGTTTCCTAGTTTGTTGGCCTAACTCTTTGTGGTGTTATGATGTGGAATGCCGAAATAGGTGTATATTAGATGACGTTTTCGTGCGCCCCTCACAGCAAAAAAGTTTGATGTCCTACCCAATTGTTGAATGCACAATGTAAACTAGAGCACGCATGAGCGACTATTACGCTATTCATTACTTTGTTATTTTAAGGCGTCAAATTAATGTGTCTCCCAATATTGAGCAGGCACAATCTGTCATCGTTGCACTAAGAAATTTAGGTGCCTTACCAATGAGCGAGATGATATATATATATATTTGAACCTCAACCCTCGCCATGTGATATCAATAAGTTAATTTTGGGTTCTCTGTGATCGACTAGTTCCATCACCGAGTCAGACCATACCGGCTCGCTCTTTGTACAAGCAATTCTAAACAAAACGTTTTAGTTCCTTCCCATTTTATAGATATTTCTGCTATCTGCATGTGTTTATCTACATGTTTAATTGTTTTCATATTCTGCGCAAATAATTTCCAGTCTCAGGGCATTCACCAGAGTAATCTTTCGTATGCACCGAGTTTCTAGAGGCTATTCTGGATACAAATATGTGGATGACGGTGTCGTGAGGTACACGTTTTCACAACCACGTTCGTGCATTATGCACGTCACGATGTCTAGGGCAGAATACGTTGCACATCGTCGCTTTTGAGTATCTGCCATGAAATGAAGTAACACTCCTGCTTGATCCCTCACCTTTTTCGTTACACCACATACGCAGCTGTCTCTTTTCATTGCCCGATGGCTCCGCGATTATCCGCTCAAGTTCATGCCTGGGGCGGTGAAGAAGAACAGCACGCCATGCATGAGCTGTCTATTTGTCGTGTACTTCAATCGAGGGTGTGCAGGTCCTCTGCTTGCTCACGGCAGGGGAGTATGGAACACAACGATCACCATGCATCCTAGAGTAGTTCGAAGTTCCCATCCGTGCTTTCCAAAAAGAAGGCTTCTCAGGAGTAAAATGTTTCGTTGTTTTGGTATTGAACCCAGGATCGACGCTTATCCGGCAGGTCGTACTGCTATCCCTGAGCGATGCCGAATAATTTAACAACTAGACGCATTGTCGTTATTAAATGTAGCAAATAAGTTCTGCGAAAGCCCGCAAGCTGGAAGTCCACTTCTCGGGTTTCTACAGAACTAATTTGCCGACACAAGAGATGCATGCGCAGTCGCAATTCGACAGGAAGCACGCATACGAAAACCAGCCACCGACCCTAATCTCTTTATGGTAGGAAGAGTTGCAATAACGTTTCAGATACCAATGCTGTTACACGTTGTTACGTCTGGCTGATGCCGAAGGCTATTTAAAATCCCTTTACATGGAAGCCAACGGAGGCCAAGATGGCGACGCTGTAACAACCGGAAACACGTAGTCTTTCTCGTCTTCAGTGTAGCCACACTGTGACGCCTGTTCCGTATCAGCATTTTACTTGGACAACCGTAGCAAAGTTACTTCGATACGGTGAGACAATGCGCCACTTCTTTTTTTTATTTTCAGCCACAGGGCAACGCCTGCATTATGTACGTCAATGCAGGGGATCAGTGACAGCAAACGATGATGAATTATTCATATCGGGCAGCACGTTCTGTGGCGGTGAGCGTGATTTCGCTGACGCGAGCTAAAAACGAACAAAACTACCGTGACCTTTTAAGCAGAGCCTTAACCTCGGTAGCTCTTATGAATACATGGAAGCGGAGAAAGTACTCTGTGCGGCATGTACCCAAGCAGTTCTTTTATTGTTATTGTATTTAGAATAGCAGGTTGGTAACGGTTAGTAGTAGACGTTTCGTATAGGTCAGGAATTATGTGAAGAAATTGCCGGCGATGAAGAAATGCTGCAAAACATTTGAGCATAATATTTACAGTTTTTAAGTAACAAATGAAAGTGGAAGAAACGAACTCTTTCTGGACATGCGAAGATTTTACCCTAATGTCTGGAAAGAGTTATTTTTACCTGGCGATGCCACGCTGGTAAAGTGGTTAAAATAGGCATAATGCCGAGGGCCAAATTCTGTCGCAATCACACCGCACACAGCCAATGTGGAATAGACAGGGCAAAGACTAAGCAAGCTATGTGAAGCGAAAATGCACATAGATTCAGTCTCCAACCTATGCCACCGCGTGACCGCATGGCCGCGCGATCATCTCACCGCGTAGTTCCTGGGTTGTACAGTTCGTGCCTGACATTTTCTTTGCTCATTTAACAATTTGGCAATGTATGTCAATGCGTTAGAGATAATTATTATTCAAAGTTGGTAAAGTTTAGTCTTCTCGATCGGAATTAACCTATTTCAATCTCATCATATGCACTGTTGTCTAATGCGATAGTTTGCATTTCACAGGCAAGCATGGATGCACGCATGCATAGTAGCATGGTGGCTGTACCTGTTCATCAGAATATTTCTTTTATTATTGCGATAGCAATTATATGGACACTTCAACCGGATTTCTGCCGTCGCCGTCGCCGTAGCCGTGAGGTTCCGTATAGATAAAATCTTCGCCGCGCGCCGTATGCCCCAGCGGAAGCGTGCGCGGACGCGCGCTATCACGGAGAGCGAACGCACTCAATCTCCCACGTGCAAGCAAGGAAGCGGAAAGCCAGTGCCGGAGAAAGCAGGGGGGGGGGCGCACTTCTACTCTGCCAGCAACCGCGCTCGTCGCTCGCGCGCACCGTCTCTTATCTCCACACGGCTGTGACCTTTATGCGCCGTGCATTCGCCGCTCAGTTTCCGTTGAAGCGATAGAGCGCACGTACCTTCGCCCGCTGCAGCGTATGGGCTTGCTGCTAGCGTTTTTACAGTCGTTGTCTGCAGTCATTCAGTGTGATCTATTCATGTTTGTGAGCTCTCACACCACGCTTGTTCATTCAGTTAGTAATAGTCGGGCCACATTTTCCAACGCACGCTACACATGTAATGCTGCCCGGATCGGCAGTGCAGCGCTACAGGTGTGTCCCTTCGCACGCGCTGCCCACGGCAAGCGCTTCTCATCAACACCACCGTTTCACACGCGCCTTCTCGTGGTCATCGAGTCTCTCTTCATGTCGGTCTACTTACGCCGCAGCACACCTGCTTACTTAATCAGCTCATGTTTACTACAATTTATATTGCTACCAAAGCCGCTCACCTTACATCGTATGACATTGCTGTGTTGCTATAGCATTCATTGCTTCGCCCTTAGGGCGAAACTGTGACATTTTTGCGATAGCAATTATATGGACACTTCAACCGGATTTCTGCCGTCGGCGTCGCCGTCGCCGTCGCCGTGAGGTTCCCTATATATAAAATCTTCGCCGCGCGCCGTATGCCCGAGCGGAAGCGTGCGAGGACGCGCGCTATCACGGAGAGCGAACGCACTCAATCTCCCACGCGCAAGCAAGGAAGCGGGAAGCCAGCGCCGGAGGGAGCGGGGGGGGGGGGGGGCGCACTTCTACTCTGCCAACAACCGCGCTCGTCGCTCGCTCGCACCGTCGCTTATCTCCACACCGCTCTGACTTTATGCGCCGTGCATTCGCCGCTCAGTTTCCGTTGAAGCGATAGACCGCACGTACCTTCGCCCGTTGCTGCGGCGTATGCGCTTGCTGCCAGCGTTTTGACAGTCGTTGTCTGCAGTCATTCAGTGTGATCTATTCATGTTTGTTTGTGCGCGCTCACACCACGCTTGTTCAATCAGTTAGTAATAGTCGGGCCACATTTTCCAACGCACGCTACACATGCAATGCTGCCCGAGTCGGCAGTGCAGCGCTACAGGTGTGTCCCTTCGCACGCGCTGCCCACGGGAAGCGCTTCTCATCAACACCACCGTTTCACACGCGCCTTCTCGTGGTCATCGAGTCTCTCTTCATGTCGGTCTACTTACCGCAGCACACCTGCTTACTTAATCAGCTCATGTTTACTACAATTCATATTGCTACCAAAGCCGCTCACCTTACTACGTATGACATTGCTGTGTTGCTATCGCATTCATTGCTTCGCCCTTAGGGCGAAACTGTGACATTTTTTCGCTTAGGCTGGCAAACCGTAATATTTCTTAGGTTATACTCTCTGCCATTTTGTTCTATTGCCGGCTCACCCTCGTACGCTTTCACTCGCACACGCATCGTACGTTGCGCGGCGACCATTTTATCGCCATTGGACTTTATACGGAATCTCACGGCGACGGCGACGCCGACGGCAGAAATGCGCTTGGAGTGTCCATAGAACTACTGCTATCGCAATAATACTTCTTCGATAACGAAGAGCGGGAGTCTTTGTCTGCAGGATAGAGTTCCTCTGAAAGCGTACGCCATAGAGTTTCTTACTATAACATCTAGATCGTAATCTGAAGCCACCGTCGATGGGAGTTTCCTAAAGGGCCTTGCGCTGTCATGGGAATGATGGGATATGTGTCTGCGAGGCTTGAGTTGGCTGGTGTTGAACGAGGCTTCGCCTAAAACGTGGGATGAGCCACACAAATAAACGGTTATTAAAATAAAATCTACATAAAGGCTTTCATTCACCCATATTACATCTCTCAATAAAGTTTACTCACCTACAATGCAGCATCATGCGAAGAAAAGGAAGAACAGACAAGTTGTTCCAAAGCAAGCGAGAATCTTGTCGTCTAGCCCTCCAACTTTAGCGGCCAGCTGATACTTTTTACGCCTCATATAAGTGTACATCCAATAATAAGTCCTCATAATTAAACAAAACCTGTTATTTGTGTAATGATAAAGCTGAAACGAGCTTTTTACCTTGTGTTTCAGCAGGTAATGAGTCATTGTGACATACGGCATGGTGCTTGCCAAGCGCGTCTTCCAGGCATCCTACCTCTCCGATAAGGGTCCCAATCCGAAGTCACAATATATTGGCATTCCCATTAATACTACAGCGCAGCAGCACCAGGTTTACCTCTAGGTAATATAGTGAGAAACTCTATGGCATACACTAACCATGCTGCGTCGTGCGCTGAGCGGACGATCCCACATGACCTGGTCTGAAGTCGATGTGAGCACCACCCTCAGATGGGCGACAGGTTGAGGCCACCCTTTAGAGCGAGTTTTCAACAGACCTTATGTTGTTACGTCGCACAGAACTAATTTGACAGCCCAAGAGATGCATGGGCCGTCGCTGTTTGTGAGTAAGCAGGCATAGAAAAACCAGCCACCGACCACAATATCTTTTATCGTTGGAATACCCGCAATAACGCTTGAGATGACAATGGTATATATATGGTGTAGTTCGATTAATGCTTCACCTGGGCAAGCGTAGCATGATTACTTCGATATGGTAAAGCAATACCACACCTTCGTTTTCAATTTTATCTCGACATTTTACACAAAGGGTGCATAGCTATCGCTGCGATCAGGACTGAAACGTTCTTTTCGGTTTCTGCCGTTCACTGGCAGCCCCTGCATTCCACGCGTGAATGCAGGTGATCAGCGCAAAAAAATGATGGTGAGTTATTCAAATCGGGCGGCGTGTTCTGCGGCGATGAACGTCATTTCACTGACGCAGACTGAAAAGGAATGAGATTATAGTGACCTTTTAAGCAGAACCTTAACCTCGATAGCTCTTACGAATACATGGAAGCGAAGAAAGTGTTTTGTACGCCATCTACTAAAGCATTTTTTAAAATATTTATTGTATTTAGAATAACAGGTAAAAATCTAGATGCAGTTGATAAAGGAAGTTTGGTATAGGTCATGAATTATGCGAAAAAAAATTGCCGACGATGAAGAAAAGGCAGAAAAGTGGAAGCATTAAGTTTACAGTTGTTAACTAACCAATGAAAGTGAAAGAAACAAGAGGTTGCTGGACATGCGAAGATTTGCCTGAATGTCTTGAAAGAGCAGTATTTTTATCTTGAGAAGCAACGGTGGTAAAGTGGCTCAAATTGGCACAATGCAAAGGGGAAAATTCTGTCCCAATCACACCGCTATGTGGAATAGACACCGAAAGGACCGACGATGCTACGTGAAGCAAAATTTTACATATATTCACGGTCTCCAACCTATGCGAACGAGTGACGGCGTGGCCGTGAGAACGCAAGACCACGGAGTTACTTGGCTGTATACTTTGTGTAGGACGTTTCCTTTCCTTATTGAATAAATTTCGACTATTTAAGCAGGGCCTTTGATGCTGTGAGTAAAAGTTCTGTGTCCAAATTGAGAGCTCGTAAAATTAAGTTTTCTCGATCAGAATCAATTAGGTTGATTCATGTCATTTGTAATGTTACAACTCAGATTCAGCTCAGACAAGTTATTCGGAGCGCAAAAGAATACAACCCCTTCTACCTTGCCTATCTTTCCTAATCGATGCGGTACATGGTGGAAATACGGGATCACAACTTTCCGTTTTGCAAATTCCCGTGCATCAGTAGCTGTCGCACTAACACTTCGGCAGTGCTTTGTCTTTAGCAATGCTTCCAATACAGAAATGAACAGCGTATTAGTGTATTCGACGTCTCGAACTCTTGAAACTTCCGTATCAAAGCTTCTCTGAACTTAATTCTTACATGAATTGCTTATGTTGTTCGAAAAGCAAGTGTTTGCGAAAGCTCTCCTGGCCAGTGTACTATAGGACGATTTCAACTGCAACAGCAGTTTGTTTTTCTCGCTCGCGGTGCATATTGCCAGCAGGCATGACTGGTTTGGAGCATTGGCTTCATAGCGAGAAGCCGTATCGAGGCTTCTTACCGAAGCTCTTGCGGGACTGTTAATGAATGTAAGCTTTCATTGAAACTAGTCAGGGTCTGTTGAACAAACAGCCAAAGTGTCAGTGTCTAGTATAATCTATCATCACATCAGCAAAGTCTATCATAATATCAAATAAGTAGAGTCTACCATCAGTGTCAAGTAAAATCAAGAAATCAACAAAAGTGAAAACTCGACATTTCTTAGAATGCTGTGTATGAGGTCACCTTCTCATGGTCGCCAAAAGTACGTAGACCAACTGGCCGATGTCTTACTGTGCGCCTTCAAGAGCACCATCACAAACTTCAGAAGGGCAAGGATTGTTCTTCCGCACTACATCGTTTCAAAGCGGTTGCACATCCTTCTTGAATGACACCCCTGTAACCACATGACAAGCAACGCAAGTGAGTAGACCATATTTGCTACACATTGCGTCCATTTTTAAAATCACCTGTGGCAGGTAGCATAATTCCTATTGTTGAGCTGGGTTATTCGAAGGGGCGGCCATCAGTTGAACGAGAAATAAAACCCCTTTTTCAACTAATTAACAAAAATTCACTAATGAACTTCCTCGGTAATAACCTTACGACACATATTGCAATTTACGAATTGTACCTGGTGAGCTTGTGAAGCGTATCAACTTGGAATGAATTTGCAGAATGGCACCAGTTTGGAGATATGCGCCATCAAACTCACCGCAAAAATGCGCTGTTCGACTTACGTTTATACCAAAATGCGGTTTTATACATTGAAGAACGAAAGTTTTCTAAAGATGAAGCGCCAACAGTGACAGCACACTAAGAAGGAACAAAGACAGGACAAGGCGCTACTTGCAACTGTTTATTGTAGTCAGAGGTGGTTGAATATATATCCATGGGGAGAGGGGAACGAAAAAAGGGAACACTGATTGTGTGAATGCGCACGCGCGAGAACACTGGAGATATGTTTGAAGGGAATCGCGAATCTAGAACTTATCTAAAACATGCTTTCATTTGTGTATATATTCAGAAACGGGGAGCTGACACAAGCGTCCCCTCTCTTCTTAATCTGGTTGGCCTCCAACAATTCATGCGCCACAGAATCTTTACTTTTAAACATGATTGTTGTATCATGAAGCCTTGCTTCGCATACTTGTTTATTCTAATTCCCGCAGGCCTTGAAATGAAGAGGCAAGTTTGAACCGTGACCATATTTCAATGAAAGCTTATGCTCCCGCAGGCGATCATTAATACATCGACCAGTTTGGCCGATGTACTCTTTCCCACACTTCAGCGGTATGCGGTATACGACCCCTTCCTCACACTTTACAAAAGGGTTTGTATGTTTAATAGAACACCCTGCTTTCTTTTGCAAGTACAACAGTGACTGGAACGCCCTTGTATTTCGTCCCTTACTTTAGGAAATAATAACTTGAAACTGGTATGATCCTGCAAATTCAATTCAAGTGGATGCGTCTTGCAAACTCACCGGCTACAATTCGTAAATTGCAATATGTGTCGTAAAGTAATAACTAAGAAGTTCATTAGTCAATTTTTGTTAATTAGTTGAATATGTGTTTCGCTTTCGCATCCTACTAATGTCTGTATTTTCGAATAACTCAGCTCAACGATAAAAATTACGCTACATGCCACAGGCGATTGTTAAAAATTCCGCAAAGCCTAATTTTGAACACCCGGTAGAAGCCGCGTAGAAGAAGGATGTCGTAGAACAAGGATGAGCTTTAAGTAACCGTTCAGTAGCGTTGTCATTTAAGAAGCTCTAAGTCAATAAGAAGCTGGGTGGACCATTAGAGTTACTGAATGTGTATCGAGAGAAGGAAGCGCAGTCGACAACGGCTGAAAACTAGGTGGGGTGATGAAGTTAGGAAATTTGCAGACGCAAGTTGGAATCAGCTGGCGCAAGGCAGGGATAATTGGAGATAGCAGGGAGAGGCCTTCATCCTGCACTGGACATAAATATAGGCTGATGATGATGATGACGATTACTTGCAATGCACTGGAAGTTATGCGCCCACTTGGAACTTGACATGGTTTTGTATTCTTGCAATTGTGATGCAACATTTCACATGTCTGCGTCATTATGAAATCACGCATGTGCTCAGAGTACATGAATATGTTGTCTTTCAAAAAATAAAGACAAGTTCTAAGTCAGCACTAGTCTTTGTCACACCTTCTTTGCAGTTCTTTGCCTTACTTCGCACTGTGGTAAAACAAACAAGTATGAACACTAGCAGGTAAACACTGGGTACGTGCATACCATTTTTACAAGACCCATGTGAACTTGTCGACGATCTTTAGCGCACTTTGTGTACAAGGCGCAGCCATTGTTAGCACTGACTCTCAGGCTAACGCCACCTGTAGCAAGAACACCGTCACAAGAACCACAGACGATGAACAGGTAAATTTCGCTTTCATTTTTTTTCAAACCAATCTTTCTCACACATTCTTATAAAAGTATGGTTTCATGTGCTTTCATTTTTCAAATGCATGAGACAGCGGAGCTACCTTTAGGATATGGTATTTCTAATTGCAGACTCGTTTGCGTGGAAACGCGTTACAGCGAACTTGCCCGCGACATTTCTGGTCTTAACATTTCAGTTGCTTTAAGGCAGAAGAAAAAGGTTAATCAATGTGGCACTGGATGTCATCAAACATGCTACTAACTTACAGCATAACTAGTCACGTTTGAATCACTGTTTGCACGAATAAAT
The DNA here is from genome assembly GCF_013339745.2 of Dermacentor silvarum. NCBI lineage: Eukaryota > Metazoa > Arthropoda > Arachnida > Ixodida > Ixodidae > Dermacentor > Dermacentor silvarum. Next base: position 36,627,043 of record NC_051158.1, read on the forward strand.
AGCCTTAGGAACTTTTGTCTAGGGATGATAGTTGTCAAGAAATGTCTGAGTAAACGCTTCATAATGTCATTGCAGCCTCAGTAATGAAAACGCGGCCGCTTCGCCCGAAGAGCGATGCGTTGACAGCGATCGCAATGCGCGGATGAGCACGACTCAACGCGCAAGGCTTCTCTTTCTCGGCAGAAGGAATAGTACCCCGGCTGCAAGGCGCCCCCACAACGCTGACTTGACGAGTAGCACCGCAGTAGTGTTGTAGGCGACGAGGCTGTATAGGGCTTGAGATGTGACCGACGGGAAACTGTCGCGGTTATTCAGCCCCCAATAAAATGTTACATAACGCTAGTTTTACGTTTACCTATGGTTCAGCTCAGATCAGTGCATACACAGAGCCGTTCACCAGTAACTGTAGTGGCGTTCGCACAACGCATGCGTTGTAGTGGTGTACTCACAACGCTCATGCCTGCGCGGAAGGCAAAACGCTGCCCTTACGCCACCACCGAGGCAGCTGAGCTTGTTATTGGTTCGCTCTTCATGCAATACTGACAAATGTTGAGCAGCTTAACATATGGAGCAGCACAAGGGCATAGAACGCAGTGCTGTCGTTAATCTCCGTTCTGGGTGACCAGTCAACTGGTATAGCCCATTCATTTTACACAGCGTCAACAAACATGGACAAGGGACAACCCGGGACGAGCCCTGACTGCCAACAAGATCTTTATTGAAGCCTGCGTAAATATATACAATTCGCAACGGGCTGAATGAGAGAAAAAAAGAAGAAAGGGCAGGCGAGTCACCGTCAATAAATTTTTGCTGCGCATGCGCCAAGAACATAACACTAAACAATTGTAAAAATACTAATAGTGGACGCAGGCCAAACTGGTTAACTCTAAGGAACTCAAGTGCCTTATCGCAAAGAGCTATAGAAGGGGCACTTACACAAGTGGCTCCTAATTGACACATTGAAAAGGCCTCAAACATTTCCCTGGCCATCTGATCGCTGTACCTTCTCAACACACGTGTGTCATCTCGGATGGGTGAACCGCCACACATTGCACAATGAACAGCCAGATTGCTACCAGTCTTAATCCAGGCACAGTGCGCACGCTCATGCAAATGTTCATTACGACAACATCTCGTTTTCCCAGTGTAAGTGCAGCCGCAAGAGGTGGGAATGGAATAAACTACATTGATATTGCAATGTACAGGCTTGATGACCTGTTGCTCATTGCACAGTCCAAGTGTTCACCTGCTCTCGTTGACTTTCTTGCACAACATTCCCAACATGTTGGGTACAGTAAACACCACCTTTACAACGGCCGGGCCTGCGGCTTCCTTGATGCTGTGGGACACACCATGTATACAGGGTGTACCACGCAACTTGAGCCAAGATTTTAAAAATGAAAGGCACGTCGGAAGCGAACTGAACCGAACGCATACTATTCGCACTGGCCCATAGTAACTCAGGCAATTTGTTGTGATGATGATGTATGGTGTTTAATGGCGCAAGGGCCAGGTATGGCCAAAGAGCGCCAAGGCCTGTGTTAATAAGTTGACAATGGAGCAATGAAGTGCGAAAGGTAGATGTGTCGTGGCTGTAAAAGGGCCTAAAAACAATCGCTGTAAAATGCGTAAAATATATATGTAATAAAATTATGGCAATGGCTAATGAGGTGCACTATGAAACGAAAGAACAAATTGCAAGATAATGATGATAAATGAGAATTTATCACTGATAACTCTTTTCAAAAAGCACTACTGCCTTGATAGGCCCTTTGAAATGCAAGGGCCTGGAGACGCGTGCTATACAAAACTACTATCGCAAGCGGCATCCTCTGGAGGGCAATTTGTTGTTTTCCCCATAACTCACTCATTACCTAAGTTTAATTACCCAACTTTTTAATTATTGGCTGAGGACTCCCAGTATGATTCGCAGATTTCTAGCGCACCTTCGAAAACCACCGAACATGTTGTTTCCTGTGCAATCTGTCTCACGTAGTCTTTTTTTCAGGTCTGCAACGAAAGCCCGCGAAATATGAAAAAAGGCATGCGAAGGAGCGCTTGCACAGTGGTATCGTGCTGCTCTCAAGCATGCGTTCGGTGAAAAAGGCCGGCTGCATTGCTACAGGCTACGGGGAAGCAGTAGGGAATTGTGACGGTTGTAGGCAGCTGGGCCGGCAGCTCCGTCGGATGACGGCGCAAGTGCATGCTGCTGGCCGAGTGCTGCCGATGACATAAAGCGTTCGAGGCTGTTAAAGAAAAGAAGGTAATAGCTTTTTTATTCTGTTCAAAGAAGGAAAGAACGAAGCGCTAGAGGCCTATCGAAGGCGATGACGGCTGCTTCGATTTCGCCGGTGAAAAAAAAAACAGACCTCGCCGCCATTCATTAGGTGCTCCTGAGGCGCCCATATCCCTTCGTGTTCTCGACAGCTTCATCATTTGGCTTTAATCTAAACAGAGCAGCAGACATACCGTACTCCAATGAAGAATAGAGCGGATATAATTCTGGCTCTTGGTGCATCAAGTGGCCATAGAAGGCAGGCAGTTAAGCTGTTTCAAAACTGGCATTTCGCTACCCGTCCAAGCTCAATGGCAATTGTGCTTGCATATGAGATGCTGAAAGAGAATGGGACAGTTGCATTGAAACGACACACATCTGCACTTTTAAGCGAGGAAGCGGAGACAGATATCCTCTCCAAATTTTCTGCACACCCACAGGAAAGTGTAAGTGACGTGGCTGCTGAAGCTGGTGTGTCGAAATCTTCGGTGTGGAGAATATACTGAAGAAGAGACAACTTCACCCTTATCACGTGCAGCTGCAGCAAATGCTGCAGTCCCACGCCTTCCAGAGTCGAACAGACTTTTCAAACTGGATCCTATTCAAAAAAGAAGAGGACCCAGGTTTTGTTAACAAGATCCTGTGGACCGATGAAGCTAACTTCTCGCGTAATACCCAAGTGAACATCCACAACCCTCACTATTGGCTGGACGAATACCCTCACTGGGTTTTTCAGGCGCATCATCAATGTCAGTGGTTCATTAATTGCGTTGTGGAATTTACTGTGGCACTATCGTTGGGCCTGTATTTTTTGACTACACGCTTACCGGTGAGCGATACGTCAACGGTATCCTCAATTGGGCACTTCAGGATTTTCTCTGCGAAGTTACATTGCCTAGGATCAAGGATATTTGGTATCAGCATGAAGGAGCTCCGGCGCACGGCAGCCGCAAAGCTTGCAATTGGCTAGATGAAGTTTTTCAGCAGCAGTGGATAGGGCCGCGAGGGCCCATTTCCTGGCCAGCAAGGTCACCCCATTTTACCCTACTGGATTTCTTTCTTTGGGGCTACGTCAAGGATCAAGTATATCGGACACCAACCAATTCATCAGGCAACTTAAAAGAAAAAAATAAGACAAGTTTGCAGCTCCATTCCTGAAACCATGGTCAAGCACGCCACGGAATATGTGCTAAAGAGATGCTAGATTTGCATTACAGCAGATGGTGATCTGTTTGAACACGCATTATAATAATGGAACGATTTCGCAAGTACTGACCACTGAAAACAAACTACGGCTAATGCCGCCGCTGGGGGAATGGACCTCTTGCAATAAAACTTCCGTCAAGGATGACAGCTGCTGTACTGGATAGCCACTCGTATTAAGCCGCTGGACTTGGCTGATGAAGCTGCTGGACATCAAGTGGGGGCAAGAGCGAACGACAGCATTTCTGAAAGCCCCTAAGGCGATGGTGCGCTTCACCTCATTTGAATGATTGAATGTGTAGGGGAGAAGGTGTTTCTTTGAACACGGGGCATACATCCAACACGTGTGCCCCTCCTGTTGGTGTAGTGCGAGGTTAAGGAAGCGGATTTGGCCTTTTTCAAGCAGTTCCCTTGTGAACGTGAACCCTCGATAGATGCTCCTGAATTTTTCAAAACCTTGGTCGAACAGGGCTGTGGCTTCATTAGGATGGGCAGAAAGGATCACCAAAAAATCGTCAACGTAACGAAACACTTTCACAGGACCTGTTGTGCTAAGGTGCTCCTGGAGGAGGCTATTACAGTGCGCCAACAATAAGTAACTCATTATGGGCGCATTGCGAGAGCCTACGCATATCCCGTTCTCTTGCACATCGAACACTTCATTATGCAAGACAGCGGCAGATCTTAGGTAAACCAGGAATCTTAGGTCCAGGAATTTGGCGACGTTGCTGCCAACTGCGTTCCGGAACCGGACCTCGCCTATCAGTTCCATGCCTTCTTGCTCAATGGCGAAGAGGTCATCTTGAGGTGGGGAACGGTATAAATCCTTGATGTCTACCTAGAATGCCTGTGCTCTTTTGATGCTTGGCTCCTTCAGGAACTGGTCTACCTCTGTGGAGTTGCGCACTGAAAACGGGTCATTTATCGGCCGCTGCCTCAGACCTTTCAGAAGGTATGACCCGAGGCACTTCTACCAAGTGCCCGCTTCTGAGACAATGACACTGAAGGGGTTGCCCATCTTGTGAGCTTTAACGTAAAAAAGGCGGAAAGACACTTTTCCTTCGAGCGAGTTATCGCACTAGACAACTTCTCAAGACCGGCTTACTCACACCTGCCTGAGGCGAACTTTTTGGTCTTGGAAGGATCGAATCAATCGGCAGCTTTGAAATTTTCTGCGGGTGCGCTATCCACAGAAAAGTGATATTGTCAGGAGTGGCATACAACAAAGACGCATTCTTTATCTCACACTAGCAACTTAATGTCACCACTCCCCAGCGATTCGACGATGCTTGATACCTTAGGTCGACCGGAACGGTAGGTTCCCAATGGAAATTATTAACACATTCGAGAACTACATGTTCGCACTCGGGGGAAGCAGCCCTACTCACATGCGGTTCTGACAAGGGACAACGCCTCGACTTTGTCAACCTTAGGCGGAACGCATAACGTAGGTCCCAACCACAGAACTTTCTCCACTTGCCCCGGTATAGGTGGGTGCCCTAAGCCTATTTTATGTTTACGACGAAACACACTCACAGTTATCTCCAATTAACCCTGTCTTGTGCCAGTTGACCCCATCGAATGCCAGGTTTACTGTGTCAAACAGTATTGTCGTCAGATAATTACATTTGGTGCACCTGGAAATTTCTACATCTATAGTTTCAGATTTTACCGGTAACAGGGATGCTACGACATGCAGTGTTCGCAGCATTCCCTGCAAAATTTGGCAATAAATTCGGCTGTATTTACTTGAGACATCGCTCGGAAATTTACCTTTGAAATGTTTTTTTTTATTTTGGACCAGCTGACCTCCCCGTAGCTATGATTTTCGACTTACATAAGCAAGCACCACTTAAAGCTAGCGGTTAATAATTTGTTTATTCTCTGAATAAAGAAAGTGCAGACCTCACGTACACACTCATGCACCGTTTTCCAATAAAGACGGCGCATGTCTCCATTTTTCTGGTGACAACCATAACTAACTTTTCGCGTGTTGGTCACATTGCCTACTTGCACGCTATATATCCATGACGCTGCGGGAAAGAGTATTCGATTTACATACATTCAAAAATCATGCGGCTGGTACTGAAGTGACCGATGGTGTCCTTTAGACGGTACATCCACTTTTTATGTGCACTGTAAAAAATTCAGTGCTTGGGACGACATGGAAGAAATACAGTTTTGTTAAGACAAGTTTCATCTGCTCCTTGCGCCATGAAATTTCATTGGTTTTGAAAAAGCGCAAAGGAGTGTTAAAAAGAATATTCAGTCGTTAAGTTAAGTTCTTTCACTTGCTGTTTGTACTATCTCCAAGCGTTCCTGCCAAGTTGACTCAATCGCAAAGCAGATATGACCTTCATCAGCGCTTGCACCCCTCCTTTAAGAGATTTGAGCGGCACGTTGCTTCCAGTGTAGCCGGTAGGCAGCGTTAACAACTGCGGAAGCACCCAAAAAATGCGTACTTTAACAGCTTTTTTCCTGGCGGAACATATCTCTAAGTCACTTCATAGCACAAGTCATGAAAAATCGCCTCTGATTTCCAAAAACGGTAAGAAAAATGACTTTGAATGCTTTGGAAATATTTAACAACTTTTTCTCTTGCCCCCAACCCAATCTCTGCCATAAAAGATCTTCTTTGGCACTACAGTCTCGCATATCTTCCTTAAGAAATTTAAATGTCCTGCAGCAGTTATTTTTGTGGTGCTTTGTTTGCTTTTTTTGAGCGGTTGGCCAGAGATGAGCTTTCTTCAAAGCGCGAAGTCGATACTAGAGACAACTGAAATAGTAATAGGCAGGTTCGAGGTATAATTACATAATACTTTATGGTACCTAATTCCTAACAAGTAGTCACGCAAAATTATTGTATGACGCAGATAATCGTCTTTTCTCTACGCAGCACTCCGTAATGATGGCGCGTATTTTTGTTTTACAACAGTAACTTGTCTTACAACAATTTATTCAAGTGACTCTGTAATCTACTTAAATACCGAGGTGCCTGTACATTGTACATATACCACAGCAGTCGCAATTACGTGGTCTGCTTCATGGTTTGATCTATTCGACAGTTAGAATTACGTACATTTTTTTTCAAAAGTCGATTTGCTGTTTTCAGGAATTAGCTGTGGACATTAAACAATTTGGGTAGCCATAAAGCGACGAAGAGTCATAGTTGTTTTCTGGTTTCTTGGCGTAATTCTTTGTGGAGTTTTGTCGAATGTCGAAATAGGTGGATATATATTAGATGAAATTCTCGTGCGCACCTCACAGCCAAAAAGTTTGATGTTCTTCCCAATTGTTGTATATAGAGTGTAAACTTGAGCACGTATGAGCGACTATTACGCCATTCATTGCTTTGTTACTTTAGGGCGTCAATTAAAAGTGTCTCCCTATATTGAGCAGAGACAATCGCTCATCGTTGCACTAAGAAATTTAGGTGGCTTACCAATGAGCGAGATGATATGCATACTTGAACCTCGACCCTCACCATGCCATATCCATAAGATACTTTTGGGTTGTCTGTGATCGACTAGTTTCATTAAAACAGTCTGAACGTACCGCCTCACTCCTTGTACCTGTAAGTGTTTTAGTTCTTTCTCATTTTTATACATATTTATGCTATCTAGGAATGTTAATCTGTTCACTATTGCAACCTTCATTTACGTCAGTTCTCTTTCCCTCTGTTTCGTTGAATACTGAGCGCAGAGAAAGCCGAAAGCCTGTGCAGTGTGTTTTAACAAGGGTAACTGTGTGAGCTCTTTGGTACATCTTGCCTAGAGGGAGTTAATCGCATAGAAACACGACTGCAGAATAAAGCATGCCTGTGCGTCTACCACGCTTTCTTCTGGCTCCTGTTTAGTGGCCCATGATTCCCTTTTAACTCAGCAGGCCCAACATCTAACTCTAAAATAAGCATTGCTCAAAGGTTGCATGATCGTAGGATAAAAAAATAACAGCAAGAAAATAAAGCGTGAAAACCCTCTTTCTTATACATCTAAATATCGAGTGAAATTTTCACTACTAGCTTTAAATTGTACACCACTAAGTTTAAACACAGAATTATGCCCGAGGCTAACAAGAGTGAAGTGCATTTTGATAGCTTTGAAAAGTTCCTTGATGGCAGTTGCATTGTTTGGTGCTATAGCGGACGTTAAAAGCGTTTTCTTCATAAAAGTGTTCGTCATAAAGTGTCCTTAATTTCTACTGCCACCTTGCCAGTTATATGAAGTTGCCGTTTTTTATGCGCTGTTGCTTGAGAATTCCTTTATACTGTCGCTGAATTGTTTAGACTGCTCTTCTGTAATGCCGTTGTCGGTGCAATACCTATTCTACTTGCACTTCGGCACAAATTATGTTTATAAATGCGCAAAACTGTATGGGTTCACTTGTTCTGAAGGCAAGGAATAACGGGTGCCATCGTTGTGTGCCAACGTCTTCTACGATGTAAAAAAAAAAAAACGTGGGTTTTCTTCAGACAAAAAGGGCTACCTATGCGGTATGAGGATAGGGAGAGAGCAGGATGTCATGAATGCATGGGATGAAAAAGTTGTAGGCAACGTTGAGAAAGGTGTCCAGAATGAAATGAATATTCTTACTTTAGACCCTGTGAAGGTTTTTTTAGCAAAATCCGCTGCACCAATGCGGTGCTCACTGTTCCATGGAGAAATTTGTACTACTAGTTAGTACGAAGACGCGCTTAGCTCAAATGTTACGTTAACAATATCTAAGATCGAGATAACTCGCATTCTCTTGCTGTCCTCTTAGTGAACGAAAACCAAGACAAAATAAGCTGGAAGCGTCAGATGTCGGTCATCGTGAAACACTTGTATGTCCAACTTGTTCGGCGTTAACTTGCAAGGCATAACGTTAAAATAAGTAAGAAGATCGGCATCGTACCTGATCAGTAGAAACAACTGTATCGTTTGTTTATGAGCAAAACGCTTTGAGACATTTCTTAAACATATTTTATTTTAAATTCAACATGAAAAAAATTGCTTGACGGGCCTTAACAAACGTATCTAGTTAAGCTCACACCTACAACAGAACAGTTTCTCAAGACAACTGCCAAGTACACGCCACCGGGTGTCATTTGTCTATATGTGTACTTTTTCGAAATGGTTCGTTGAAGGAGCGTACAACAGCATGTATAGGCGATTTTATATTCGATTTATGGGCGCCGCCATCTTGGGCTGTTACACAAACAATTTCTTAGTTTTATGAGAAGTCACGTAACATGGTCATGAAATGCTGAACGCATTTATAAAACATTTGTTATGCTTTCTAATCGACTGTAGTACCGTAAACTTCGTTGTTAAAGACTGAAAACAGCAGCGTTATCGGCGCAAGATGGTGGCACCTGAACGCTTCCATAAAATTGTCTATACATGCACGCACAAGATCCAGTGTTAAGCCAATCTATTGACACGTGTACATTGCTTATGTTTTTCCTGGTTACCCCTTTTCACCGGCTAGCAATTCTTACAAAGTTGTCACTCGGCGCAAGACGCACCTCTCCGTATTGAATCTTTCTTGAGTGTTTGTGCAGATACTATAGAAAAAGAATATTTGTTTAACTAGATTGCCTATGCGAAGAGAATGGTGTACATTCTGGAACGTATGCGAGCACTAGCAATTACGCTGGAATGTACGGTCCGTCATGTATAAATATCCGACGCTTTTTACCCTTAATCAGATTTCGACAATCGACAACTGCGCTCAACGCTACTATTGTGCTTTGTGCGTTGCTTGTTTTGCTGGGCACAAGGTTGTCCAATAAAGAGTTGAATCTACAACTAGCGTTTTTGACGATGCTATTCTTCATCGTCACGACAATGTGCCAATATGACACAATAATCGTTCAAGTGGTTCTCGTTGTTGATGGCAGGAAGCTGCTAAAATAAAAGGCGAAACCAACTTCAGAGTACTCAATGGGAGAACTGTAAACCTCGCCAAGCCATGCGTACACAGCCTCTTGCATTCAAGGAATATTGACAATGCTGGGGTGGGTATGAATGATATACAAAAAGCGAATTCCACACAGAACTACTTTGTTCCCTGTTAGTGATCGCTAAAAATACCCATCTTATTCGTTATAAGCTTATAAGGGATCCTCGTTGGTCGTGGAGGGTGGAGCTCCGTAGAGCGTCACGCAACCTCGACGAGAGGGTCGTGGTGTTAATGTGTGTGTACTGCGCTGGGCACTCCCACAGCATATGCGGAAGCCTAGCCGGGTGAGTGCCACAGCACCGGCAGTTGGGGGTACTGTAAACTACAGGGAATATAAGGTGGAGGCGTGCGGGTGAAGGGTACGTATTTGTTTGTAGCAGACGCAGGGCAGGCTCTGGATTAATTTTGACTGCCTGGAGGGTCCTCGGCATGTATCTAAACTCAAGTACACAACCGCATTTGCATTCTGCACTCACAGGAATGCCACTAACTGGGAATGAGACCCGCAACCTTGCACTCATGAAGCCAGCGTTTCATGAGTGCAAACCACCTCACCCCAAGTTCTGTGTTAAGGTATTTGTTCTTTTAGTGGCTTTGTAAAGCGCATATATACTGTTCAAGAGCGTTGTATCAGACATCAAACTTTTTTTAGGGGAGAAATATGATGCCTTATTGTAAATTGTGCAAGTACACACTTGTTGTCTTTCTGAATGCTGTAGCTTGAATCACCTGCATGCGAATTCTGCTTAAACAATTGTTGTGTTCAGCACCAAGCTAAACAGTATGCACAATGACGGTATGTTAGCTGGCTTACCTTTCACTAGAGCAAACTGTGCGATGACATGGGCATGCTATGAATGCTCTCAATGCATTATGCTTGAGCTAAGTATACTCTTGAGGATGACAATGTATTTTTCAAAGTTTGATCCTGTATGCCTTTTACCTGACCTTTGTGGAAATTTGCCTCCGTTACCTGGAATAACGTTGGTTTTACTACTTACAAAATAATTGAATCTGCTCACTTTGTTTACGTGCTTTACAGTAGCCTTTTATGAGGCCAGATTCACTGTAACCACGAACATTTGGTGTATACCACTCAATTGGTGTTTTAAATACCGTGAAATATTAATTCATTTGAGGTTCACAACGTAATAGAGCCGTCGCCTCTTAATTTGGCTCAGCTTCGACGGTGCTAATTTTTTTGCAGATAAGGGATAAAACATAAGCTTTGTTGTACATTTTACTTGCAGAAAAATGCATTGTAATGTGTTGTTGACATACTTAGTTTGTGGGTCTGACCTCGCATCAATTGTTTCATCTTTGACTTTGTGGACTACCACTCCTTTTCTTTCGATTTCTGAATATGTATTGCCTATTTTTCTGACATGCACCATCACCAAACCCTTTCAAGATTTGTGTGTACATCGCAGATATAAATATTTTACAATTACAACCCTGTAACAAAGATGTTGCATACAAAGAATTTGTCAGCTAAACTGCAGTGACATTCAAGGATAAGCTGATCCCATTGAAGAGTTTTATTAAAGGTATCAATACTATGTGTGATGTAGTTTACTTTGTATAACATTATTGTATCCAAATGTCCTGTTGCATACAAGTATATATATGCTGACTTAAACTGATACCATAGAGCAGTGGCACAATAAGTTTTCCTACTTGCCGTTCATAATTTTCTTCTGTGTATACTCCGCAATGTACTTCATTTATATTATAAATGTGAAATATATTATATATTATATTATAAATTTGTGTGCAATGTTCTGGCTTCTATAGGTGCAATAAACATTGAATAAAGAATGAAACAATTACTGTTGTCATTAAAAATGTGCTTTTCATAGTACAAGTACACCACCAACACAATGGATCCACAAGTGCAAATGAATGCTGCCATTTTTTCCCTTGCCGCTATGTATACAGTTTTCATTCCGTTTAACTAGCAGTTTCACACTAGCAGTGGAAGAAGGGTCCCCTTGGCAGAGTTTGACTCTAGGACATAATTCTGCTGTGGAGCTCTACTCACATTCGAAAACAACTGAATAAATTCTGCATAATGCACAAATTCCGTCAATTTGCTTTATTACATATCGATAGTGGATCCCCGAGGCGCGTCACAACAGCGTCGTCGCACCATACAATTTTGAAAATAGTGCACGCAAATATGAATAAACGACAACGACTTCGGCGTTTATAATGCAGGCTAATGCTACTTATTTTTCTCAAAACAAAAGACGCACAGCAGAGCTAGGTTACTTGTGGCATTTTCGCTTAGTGGACTAAGCGAAAATGCGACAAAAAGCGTCCTTCAAAACATCTCGTTTCTTCCTAGGTGCAAGACAGCGGGACAAAAATTAGCACGATAATACTCACCGCAGTTTAAGGTGCACAACAGCTGATTTGACGAAACTTAAGGAGTACGAGGGAAAAATAGACCACACTTGGGCGTTCTGGACGGGTTTCGAGGTGAAAGCGCTGGCAACACCACTAAGCACGGTGATAAGCGCGAGTGACGTCTTGAAAATTTTCTGTCTTCATGAGTCATGCGAGACAGTCTCGCACCACGTTTCAAGGCATCGCATTTGAAGCGAATAACGACGCGCGCAGTAGCAGAAAACCACCGGTATACGTGCCTAAGCGCCTAGGCGCCACTAAAGGTTACCACGTACCAAACAATCGCGAATTATCCGGCAACATCGTGGGCCTATTCCTACCCAAAAGGCACCGCGCACAAGGCCCCAGAGAGAGGAAGGGGCGGCTTCAGAGGAGGTTGGCTTGCCGAGGCTAGCAAAATCACGTGACGCTCCCTCCTAGTATTTTCTACCTCCATGGTGGTATACAAGCCCGGCGACCCTATTTGGGTTTGGACCCTGATTCGCTGACGAGGACTGAGTGAGAAACATTTGCGACGGTATTTCGGACCCTACAAGATACTCCAGCGTATTGGCGCACTATATATTGATAGCTTTCACGTGACGTCACGCAACCACCTTATCACCGTTTTGGGGCATCAACATGGCGACTACGAGCACTTCAGTCCAATACATCTTATTGAAAGCTTTCACGTGACGTTACGGACCCAGCTTATCACCGTGTCGGTGCACCAACATGGCGGCTACAATGACGTCAATGCAAGCCATCTATACTATTATAAGGTGCTGCCATGCGGCATCACAGCGACGCCACTCGCGACCTGATGTAGCCCATGTTCGGCGCCTGAAACCTATGTGCCAACGATAATAAACTCTCGGACATAGTTCTTTGTTTTGTTGTTTGTTTGTTTTTCATTTTTCCTTACGTGTCCTTTCGCTCTTGCTCGCGTGTTTGTAGCATCGGGACGATGCTATTTAAGAGGGGGGGCGTTGGCACGTGTACTTATTTATACTTTTTCTTGAAACTATACTTCACGCAATAGCTAAAGTTATCGCTCAGCGCAAGACGCGCCGGCATGATTTGTAACTTACTTGAATGTTATCGCTGATTCTAACTATTTCGGATGTTCTCGTCGAGCTATGTGTAATTAGATTGTATGCGTGACACGAATTCTGTAGTACATTCTGGAAGGCACGCGGGTGCCAGCAATTTCACTGGAAAGTTGGACGAGTCATATATAAATGCAGACGCGCTTTACCCGCAGATCAGATTTCGACGATCACCCACTATGATCGCCGCACCTTTGCGCTTTGAGTGTAGCCTGTTTTTCTGGGCACAGGTTCGCCCAATAAAGATTAAGTTTCGCAATACACCGTGTGTGCTGTTTCTGCTCATCTACTGGACTGTTGGGGCCACAACATAAAGGCAGCTCCTTCATATCAAACGACAGTGTTGCATTTTTAAAGCGAAGCTTTCTATGTCTCACCGATTCGTCCGTGAGCGCCGAAAACGCACTGCAGAAAAGCCAACTCAGACAATGGAACTATCTGCGCACCCAACAGAACAAGCTGCGCATCTGCGCACACAATTGTAGAACACTACAGTTTACATTCGCAGGTGTACCGATAAGAACATTCGGAACTGCAATGCCACGCTACCCGCACAAACTCTATATATATGCATTGTATTACGCGCGTCACGCAATGCATTTCGGGACGTCACCATGGGTAGGCCACGGGTGCAGCCACCGCAGAAGAAGAGGTGTGTAGGCGTAGTGTACGTGAACGTAAGCGTGAGCGCGGTGATGCCCGTAAGGCCAATCCCGTGGATCGGCAACTGCATGCAGTCCGTGAAAGTTTGAGTGTGTGCGTGAAATCAACGATTACATGATCCAAAATAAAGGCTATGCAACTTAACGAAATGTGTCTTAATTCAACTTCAACGTTCAAAAAATACAATCTTAAACAAGCAATCATTTCACATATGCATCGCATCGCGCTGCTCAGCATTTCTTGGGTTCGTTGCGTGGTTGTTGTCTTCGGACTTTGATTCAGTTTGCGTGGAAGATGGCTTCCCGTTCAACCATCTTTGTTTAAGAAATGGGCTTTGAATTTTTTACTCGTCGTCTAGCTGCTGCTACTACAGTCTGCCTACTCTAAAAAAAACTAGTCCATAGAACTGCCGCACTAACAAAGCATTGTTTCAAGCTTGTGGCAAAGCGTTATTTAGGTCAGAAGGCTGCGCTCCCCTTTCGCGCGGCCCTCTTTATAGTGCGCGAATTCAAAGCAAAAATAACTTATTGACACTAACCATCTACTTCTATATTCACAAAAAAAATTTACTTATTTTGACACTTATGTTGTCGATAATGCATACATGCCGCTGGAAGCACAATGGGAATATATGCCCAAGCATCTCGTTCCCTTACTGATCTTCGAACTTTTTAAAATCAGTTAGCAATACGGGTTTCACGCGGCTCATTTTTCATTGCGATCAAAAGTGCTCATGTGACACTAGTATTGCCGAAGGGCCAAAGGCTGAAATTTCACGCAAATACATTATTTTGAATGTGTTATCCTAGACAGCCGTGGAATCTGCATTTTCCGTGAAAGCAATGAGCGCCAACGCGAAGCCGTCTTGCGCGATCGAAACACTCGATGGTTTCAATCAGAGAACATGGCAAAAAAAAAAAAAAAAAAGCTAACGCGCGCGTACTGATGGAAAGCAAACCACACGTGGTTGGCAAGGCACATAATGCGATGATTGAGCAGCATTCGCTGGCACCACATTTTTTTTATTTATCTTTATTTTTATTTTATGTACACCCTCACAATTCTTTATGATTATCGCGCCATATTCTCCGATATGTTTTTTGATCACGCAAGCGTTGACGTCATGGCGCGTCGTCGACCTGCAGCAACGCGGGGCACTCGATCCTGAAGCGAACAGCGCTGCAGAATACATCCGAACTGCAAATGTCCCTGCGAATATTTTCGCCGATCCCACCGACCCTTGCTGGTTTACGACATCGCTGACATGCTATGTAGTAGATGCGCGTCCCTGGACGACGTGGCACGAACGAAAGATATTTGATTACAGCACACTCCGGACGATTTCACGTCGCATTGGTTTCCACCTACACGGCAGAGCACGAGCGCTCATTAATAAGGATAATTCAATCGGTGCTCGAACACCGTACCAGGATCATGGCGCACAACATGCAACGTGTGTTTTAGCTGGCGCCACATAGCTGCTTCACGCCACGACAAGCGTAATGTGAAGTTAAACCAGCACCTAATTCTATGGTCAGTATCACAAATCTAGTGCTGTGCAATAAATTCTGGCAACGGAAGGACAGTACTAGTCATGAAAACGAGCACAGAGGCGCACGGAGGACATGCACAGACGCTGTACGCACTTTCGGGCTTTTGTTAACCGCGTCGCAATGAACGAGCAATGGGAATTCGAAACACTCACTCACATTTATTGTGGCTGAGCCGCCGACGATGATGGTGATCTTCGAGGCTACATGAAGCCTATAAAAAGTGAGCAGCAAGTGGGAATATACCAAAGAGGCCACAGTGAGGCAATCAAAGGGCGCAGGAAACGCAGGAAACTCGAGAAAACCGCACATATACGCTGCACGCACAAACTCCGGGAATGTGCCAGAGTCAACAGGGCAAACGCGCATTCATACAGGTATATACGTGCATACAAATACACGCTTTAATCGTCGTGAATTGCAATATTTGTTAACAAATTTTCCAGTGTAATGGTATTTTCTCTGGTAATTTTTTAATAAATTGTAATATATGTGGTTTGCAAGTGCATGAATGTTTTCTGCTCAGTTTCTTTGATGAACTATATTTTATTTATCGCCGTAGCGCAGCGCACCGGGCGGCCACGTACCGAATGCGCTGGAAATGATGCAAAGTTCAAACGTCATGCCCTGTGTGCAAGCAGAGTTTTCATCGTTTGAATTTTTTTCCTTTTAATTATGTAACACGTGAAGCAACCGGCGTGTACTGAACTATGGGACAGAAACGTACACAATCGTCGCTGGTTGTGCTTGTTAGTTCGACATCATGACAAACCGTAGACGGTATGTCGTCCCATTTTTAAACATTTACGCGTGTGCTTCTGCGCCACGATTTGTCACCGGCAGAGTATAGCAGCGCAGGTTGTGCTTGGTGGCCAAGCAGTTTCCCAGCACATTGGCCAGCACCCAGTCTGTGTTACAGAATAGACCTTGGCCTTCATGTAAAATATGGACACCGCGTCTGAGATATCGACCAAAAATTTTGCTTCATTCTATTGTGCGCTAAGGGCTCACAACTAAACCAAACGCACTCTTTAAAAAAACATAATCAACAATTTCCCCGCCATCCTGCCCATATTTAACATGCAGGCAATGCCGTGTTCTAAGACTCACTGGCCAGTTACAATATTTGCCGATGGGAATCCAGGAAGTGTCTGCTCATCGGACACTGTTGACTGCTTGTACGAACGTTTGTCTTGTGCTCCAACTGTATATATATGTGTGTGTGTGCGTGTGTGAAAATTGTGTGTGAAAGATAGAGAGGGAGAGAGTTGTTTTTCAAATGCATTTGAAAAATTATGACCTTGCGGCTACCAATATCACTGTGCCTTGACATCATATTTATTTCCTTATTTATTTCAAAACATCCCTAAAGAACCTCAAAGAGAATATTACATGGGGGGAGGTAGTACAATAAAATGGTACGCAGAATAGTTAACTATAATAGCGACTGGAATAAAAATAATAAATGTAATTATAGTCAGTGCGTTAACAGCGGCGGAAGGGGGTTATGAAAAAATCAATAAACGCAATAGCATAACATGTTTGCAGTAGAATGCATAAAGCGGTTATAACACTAGTACCAAAGCGCAATATAGAAAAAGAATAATAATTACAGCCCATCAAAACACCTACAAAATGCTTACAAAAACACACAAGAACTTACAAAGATGTGGTGACACTAAATACGGTAACAGGTGCGTCAGCCAGGGTTACTCGCGCTACAAAACAAAGAAAACAGTCTTTGTATCTAACCATTAAAATATCTCATTAGCATGCGTTACCGCTCTTCTGTCTTGTTTCACAATCGGCTGAGGGAATAAATGGTGCGTGGGTGTACGCATGCGTGAGTTTCCTATTTGTATGATTGTTTGTAAGCAACAAACTTTTAGTCGTAAGTCAGCGCTCGTGTTACGTCTCTTTTATGTGTCCGTGTTTGATTTGTTCGCGCTGTACGTAATAATGCATTTAGCTTCTCCTTTATTTCAGATTATCTTGGTGGGTGCTTGAGTGAGTCTTTCCTTCGTTCATGTATACGGCGAAGTATTTATATCGCTTGACTATAGATAAGACTTGCTGTTGAATTAACACCTCGTAATTAATCCCCTCTACATTAAAAATTATATTTCCCCATTTCTTTGGGCTAAACGTATTGCCTAGAGTTGTCATTGCGTTGCCACAGATATTCGCAATTGTCCGCCAACATTCGCAGATATTGCACTGCAGATGTTGCATCGCTAGTAGCACTATGTCGTCCGCATACATCAATCCGGGGACCTTCTACTCTTTCTGGAAGGAAGGAATGCGCGGATGCGCGGAGGTGAGCGCCACCTGGTGGTGGTGCAAGGAACCCAGCGGCGCGCGTGACGCGCGTACTATGCTGTGATTGGTTCGCCTGTTCGGCAAGAAAACAGCCAGGCCACAGCCCCCATGGTATAGAAACCCGTAGAGGCTGACAAAGAAGAGCTTCGCTTTTAAAACATAAGCTTGCCGGGCCGAAGATAAGTATTTTATACTCCCGTGTGAATCTAACCATGCCGCTGGTAAATCGCTGGTCGAATATCCATACTTGTCTCTGAGTTCGCCCGTGAACCCTTCAACATAGTGCGGCATTTCGCACCAGAGATACTGACATTGTGCTTTTGAATTTCGGGCCGTGTTCGCTAGATAACATCGTGCATGTTCTACGTATATATAGCTAGTTTAGATTTCATGCCCATCGTACGTTGTACCATGTTTGTTGTGTGTGTGTGTGTGCGTGTGTGTGTTTTACATTAACTCGACAAAGCCCGAACACCTTGTCACATCAAGTGAAATTAAAACAGCTTGTTCTCATTAATATATGGCCATGGAGAGTAGATTGGTACGAAAAACATTGGGAAATGAGAACGGAATAATAATTAGTACGGTAAATAATATTTTAGTATGTGGTTTGCGTAACTATCCACAACTGAAATCAGCCTCCAGCCAATAAAAACGCTAGTTTGAGCCCTTCATTGAGTTTGCAGCGCTTCAATTCGAGTTCTTATGCATTGAATTCAGTGTATCAATAATGTTGCATTGGTTTTGTTGGGCGAAAGGACGTGGATGAAGTATATGCACGACGAAAGCAAATGGCCAGGAAGAAGGTATTGTTTTAAAACGTATTCCCTAATAGCTTTAAAATCTCAGGAAATGTTTTGAGGAAGTAGTAAACCAAGAGGCCTGCACTGCATTTGCTTCAAGGTGAATAAGTATCTAGCACCCCTATATTGCGCACACATCAGGACACCTAACAGCTGCCACTAAAATTGTGCAAGGTTCGGGTACACTGTCCCTGTTTAAATGCCGCGACTTTTCTTTCAGTTCGGTGAGGTGGGGTCTATCTTGCTTAAACCAGATGTAATGAAAGTATTTATAATATGCTGGTTCCATATCTTTGCAATCCTATTATACACCCGCCTTACCTTGGAATCCTGGTGTAGAGCAAAATAGCCATTACCCGACGATGCACGTGTTGTGTTGCGCCACGCTTGACGCAATTGCAGCTAAATTTACCCTGGCGGACGACATTCAGAGATGCATAGCTCGGTACATTTGCCCATCCAAGCAGGAATGGTTGCCTTTAAGAGAACTCACAGTGCAATAGTAGGTACCATTCATTTAACTCAAATTGGTGCTCATCAGGAGTTATAAGGTATACTAGTGTACAATTTGTTGCAGAGATTTCACGCTTGCTCGGCTATGGAGCTCAATCTCGCGCACGCAGGGGAGGAAAGGGGGGAGGAAGCGTGCTGTCTTGCGTTGCGTGCAAGACACCGGGGGGGGGGGGGGGGTGCATGGCGCCCCTTAGTTTGACACCTAGGGTCTAGACAGTAGGCGCGATGCGACTCTGGCATCAAGACAGCGAGATAGCCACCACTTTCCACGGTGAAACGTGCGCGCCTCCATAGGATGCAGAAGCTCAGGAAGTTGAGGCAAGCGCGCGAGCCTCCACCATCTTCGACTGGGGTGGGCTTCAGCGGCGCAGGGTTATCTCCGGCATCGCCAATAGGCGGGTGCTTTCTTTACACAGGTGCCCAAACACTCTTCGCAAAACAAACTGCCCTAGTAAGAATTGGGAGCGGGCACTATAGCAAAGTGAGGCCACAAGACCCTCTTAGCTTTAACATAAGTTACGCATGTAAACATTCTAGTGGGTTCATACATGTAATTTGTGTTTTAATGCGTCAGCGTTCTCAGGCTATTTCACCTACTTTACGGAGCCAGGCATCTATCTATCTATCTATCTATCTATCTATCTATCTATCTATCTATCTATCTATCTATCTATCTATCTATCTATCTATCTATCTATCTATCTATCTATCTATCTATCTATCTATCTATCTATCTATCTATCTATCTATCTATCTATGTGTATATATAACAGTTTTCCCGCCTACCTGAGTCACTGGGTAGTTTGTGGTCGACCCGCCGCGGTGGCTTAGCGGCTATGGGGTCGCGCTGCTAAGCACAAGGTCGCGGGAAGAAATGCTAGCCGCGGCGGCCGCATTTCGATGGGGATGAAATGCAAGAACGCCCGCCTCCCGTTCATTTGCGGGCACGTCAAGAAACACCAGGTGGTCAAAATTATTCCGGAGTCCCCCACTATGCCGTGCCTTATAATCAGATCGTGGTTTTGGCCCGTACAACCCCAGATTTTCTTATTTTTTCTTAAGATCATGGTTGATTGAGCAAGTGCATCGGGCTACTGTTCTGAAGGAACAGGGTTCAAAAACAACCGTCGGGAAAACTTGGGTCACTAAGTATGTGAAAATGTGCAGTATATATGCGCTGCTCTTCAACGTACTTCTGTCATGCCAACATGGGTAACAGTAGATGCGGGACTGGGTAGGTACCGCTGTTGGAAGAAAATCTGTGACGCCGACAAGAGCACTGGGTGTGTGTCTCTCGGTGTCCTATTGATATTCAATGAACCTCTTTCGTGTGTTTGCAAGCAGCCTTGTATTTTATTAAAAACAGCGAGGCGCAGCACATCAGATGCATGCGTTTCAAGTATATCTAAACAGAACACGTGACAGTATTATACCTAAGTCTAGTACATAAGAATGTTTATTTGTTGCTTCCCTTCAGGAGGGGGGGGGGGGGGGGGAGGGCAATGATTTTGCTATGCTCACTGCGTTCGGAAGGTCTGAAGAGCACATACACCGCCTTCAATTTATGAGCACACCGTCATCGGACAGCAGAGAGGATAACGAGCAGTGGTGTTTTCCATTACGGTGCAGCTTTTGTCTTCACTTGAAAATTTGACAGGCTTGCTGCAACTAGAATGAAAACAAATGAAGAATGCGTTGTAGCTGGCAACATGCATTTTCGCGATAATATGTTTGAGTTAACAATTTATGTGTAGTAGTGATACGCGTATAGGAAAAAGAAGCCTGCACTTTATAGTAATTCGTGGGAGATTTTAAAACGACAGCCTACTAAACCACCCTGTGCACGAGACAGAACGAGTGTCAACCTAAGAAGTATAACCCGTTTATGGTCGCGTGATTCCTCCCCGATTTTTCAATGCGCATCATTCCTTGGCTATAGTGGCCGGGGTCATTTTCGGCTCCGTTCCATTCAACCTTCCGTTTCGTGTCCTAAATACCCATACCACCATTTAGGCTCGAGTAGGTGAATTCCTAAAGCTTCTGTACGCCTACCACCACCTACTTGTGGGCACGGGAATCTCCGACGCGACATCTTGTCAGCCATCATGGGAGTGATGGTTAATAGAAATGCTTTCCTAAACTTCGCCCTTCTCGTTGCAAACGTCTTCGTGACTTTGTAAACACATAATTTCTCATGATTTCTGTAAACTCATTTTTATCGCCATAACAATTATATGGACACCGCAGACGCATGTCCGCCGTCGCCGTGACGTTCCGCATAAAGTCGAACGGCGATAACATCGTCGCCGTGCGTGTGCTGCATGTGCGAGTTAAAGCGTGCGAGGATGAGCCGACGATGGAGCCTCAATCTCGCGCGCGCAAGGGCGGAAAGCGGGGAGGAAGCCCGCCGTCTTCCGTCGCGTGCAAGGCACCGGGGATGGGCATGGAAAGGGGGCGGGGGGGGGGTTCTACTTTGGCGGCAGCAGCGTATGGTGCGGCGGCGTGGGCCCTATCTTGAAAGCGAAGTGTATCGGGGACAGAGTCCGCCATGTGCTGTGTTTTCGCCGCTTACTTGGCGTTGAAGCTGGAGGCAGCACTTCAATTCAGTACAAGGTCAATTCGCTCGCTGCTGGGGTCGCGCTTCCTGACTCCAGTGTTTTGACAGCGAGTTTTCGCTATTATCAAGTGAAATGTGTTCATGCTTGTTTGTACGCGTGGGACACCATGCTTGTTAATTTAGTTAGTAAGCGAATGTTTATGAGTTTATACGTCCGATAAAACTACTATCATTACTTCGCATAGCTGTCTACTAATTTACTATCGCAATCGATGTTTCGTCTTTAGGACGAAACTGCGGCTGCGGTTGTGTAGAGATATGCTATTTCACTTCTGTGATGGCTTATCGACGGCTGTCTGACACACGTGGAACCATTTTTTTCTGTAGAAAGCCTCTACAGGCTCCTTAGTTTTCCTGTCTCGGTGCCGGAAAAGGATTGATGTGCCTTGTAGATCGGGCTCACTTGATAAGTAGTTTTTCGATACAAATCCAACGCTATCAGTGCCCATGTGATAAAGACCTGTGTCAGAGCTTGTTTTTGTAACTGTTACGCTTTCTGAGCTTTTGGGGTTTTTTTCTTTGTTATGAGCATATCCGTGTCCCGATTAACTTTCACAATTTATGAAGCTTTTTGAGGGGTTTGGAGCACGCTTGCGTAATGATATATCTTGCTTCTGATGTGTGTTGATTGATAAATAGGCGTGTTCCGCGAAGAAAATTTAGTTTGAAGTAGCGCTCGTCCTGTCTGATATCTTCCTTCTTGTGTCCTAGTTTCTTGGGCTTTAGGACAAGCATGAATTATTACAATCTCGCCCAAATTTCTGTTTTTTAAAGCATAGCTTCTAATTCGTTTGACTAAGACGCATCTTTTTAGTGTGGCCGTGGCAGCTCATTTCACGCTAGCGGTTTGCACACGTTACGCACATAGTAGATCACTGCAGAACAATGGGCGCTTCACTTCCTTTATTGGAAGTGACGCACCCAATCATAATATCGGGCACGTAGATGTCCAGAGATACATCTATGTGCCCGCGAGTGCGTGGCCGACCAGGACATCATTTCTGTTTCATAACAATATCAACATAACATAATATCAGGCACATGGAACCAGCATGCAACGTATGTGCGCATATTAGTAGCCAAAAATGCGGTCAGCATGCAATTTAAGTAACAAAGTTTGTACCGCACTGTTATGTAGCTAAACGGTTACTAAATTATGGCACGCTTTGGACTGGACTGGACTAGACAAACTTTATTTGGGTCCTGCAGGACGCTTTGGTATACTCATAATTTGAAATGAACAGAGCACTCACTTCCTGTACCAAACTGTCCCGCTCGGCGCCACACACAAGGCACTCAGGCAGCTATTAGAGGGCTGCCCATACTTTCCATTTCCGATGGTGATATTTCTGAATAGACAGGAATCTGAAAATGCGTACAAGTGGGTTGCCTTGTTCTGTCGGTTTGGATGAGCCATAAATTGAATCCAAAATGCTTATGTTGAGGTTATCAGTCTTTCAGAAAGATAATATGATGTAGAGTCCACTGTAGCGTAATACATTGGCGCTCGAACAAGAAAATTATTTTCTTTTGGAGACACTGCAGCAGACAACAGTACATTGCGGATCTCGTTTTTTCTGGAATAATGTCCCATGATTAAATGCAGAATACGTTTAATTTCTCCGTAAACATAAAATAGGTCTTGTTATAAAAAACAAAACCAAACAATAAATACAATACAATGGTGGAATTCAGTGGTTAAGTTCATTTCATGCATGTTTTAATGTAAAATACTGTACGTTACCTTTTGTACACCCTTCAGGATTGTTTCCCTAAAAAATATTTTTCATTATTCGGATACGCATTTACGTGATTTAACCCTCGGCGGCCATTACTTTAGCGCTCTATGATACACTAGGCGTCCTTTTAAGAAAAATATTGTGCGTGCAGTGCTATAGAAAGTAGAGCACTGCACGGGCCCGGCCCGGCCCGAGTCCGTTTTTACGTTGGGCTGCCCACTCAAGCCCGACCAAAAGTTTTTTGGGGAGACCTGGGCCCGACCCGGGCCCGGAAATAATCTACGTTACCCGCCCGGTCCAGCCCCCCACCCCCTTACCTTAGGCCCGAGCCAAGCCCGAGACCGTAAAAGACATGTTTTTCAGAGTCTAGATACGCGAGGATAACTCGCTGCCCCTGCCCGGCCCACGGGCCGGGCCAGGCCCTGACTTTCGGGAAAGCCCGAGCCCATGCAGTGCTCTAATAGAAAGTAATGCTCGCATAATTAAGAATAATTGTTAGTTGTGGGACAAAATTACGCTCAATTATGCGAATGATATTTAGGAGGGCACTGTAATTTCTGTGCGGCCTACTGCGAAGGAGTCTACATATTCATGTAGACTCTTTTATTGTCAATCGCATACAGCCTTGGTCAAAAGCGTGCAGTCTACTGCGTGCTTTCACCATGTAGTATGTCATATGCTCTCGTGATGCGGTTTTTGTGGCGCTAGTTACACTTTAAGCCTCCGGACAGTGAACACAATAGCTTTGTCATTCCCCAAGGAGTTTCAACTTGTGGGATAGCACGCTTGTAGTGAAGAAAAGGGACGATGCAGTGGGACATCCTTATCAGCGCTGTCTAGTGGGTCAGTCTCTCCTGCGCATCGCTCGGACTACACCGCTCGCGCTCGCGGTTCCTTGAACTGATCGAGCGGTTGGCCCTAACGCCTCTGTGCAATAAACGCCTTTACAAGTGGTGGAGAGTGCTGCGCTCAAACGCATCCTGGAGCTTCGATCCCGTACCCCCTCTTCAACCATGGTTCAGGACGCATCTCAGCCGACGTCCCAGCAAACGCCTCCTGCACCCTCGGTCGTGTGCTCTGGTCTACCTCGACACAAGGATCCTCCTGTTTTCAGTGGCACCGGCGACAACGATGTGGAGGACTGGCTGTCCACGTACGAGCGAGTAAGTGTCATCAATAAATGGGACGATGCCGCGAAACTCAGCAACGTGCTCTTTTACCTCGCCGGCCTGGCAAGCCTCTGGTACAAAAACCACGAGACGGAAGTTCCGACATGGTCCGCGTTCTGTACCTCCTTAGTAGCCGTGTTTGGTCGTCCTGCGGCGCGCAAGGTGCGAGCAGAAGCCCGCTTGCGCGAACGAGCCCAACAGCCCGGAGAGTACTTCACTAGCTACATCGAGGATATCCTGGACTTGTGTAAGCGCGTGGACGCGACGATGTCGGAATCGGATAGAATCAGAAACGTCATGAAAGGAATCGAGGACGCCCGTTCAACATGCTGCTCGCTAAGAATCCGCAATCCGTCACGGAGATCGTTACGTTATGCCAAAGTTACGAGGAGCTACGCAGGCCGCGCTCGTTGACTCGTCGGTCTTCATCACGCGATGAACACATCGCTGGTCTGGCTACCACCTTCGACCAGGCCGCACTGCTTGCGGAAATGAAGGCATTCATTCGGGAGGAAGTCGCCCGCCAACTCTTCTTGGTACCATTTGCTCAGCCACCGCATGTGCCACAGTCCGCTTCGACTGTCGTGCCTCCGCTCCGCCGCCCCATAGAGCAAGAAATCGCCGAGGTCCTTGGCCGACCAACGCCACCATGTTCCTGCGCCTGTGCCACCGCGCTATACCGAGGTCGTGGCACCACCCCAACTGGCCCCGGCACCAGCACCACTCAGCTACGCTGAAGTCTACACTGAGGTTGCTCCCAACGCCTCAATGATCGTGTCCATGCACTGCAGTGGCTTCTCGGACGCCATGACATTGCTTTCGCCATCTGGCTGTTTCCTCGCAAGGAAGGGCCTGTTGCTACCTTTTGCGACTATGGACATCACCAAGGGCACTAGCGCAATTTTCGTTTGCAACCCGTGCCCATACCCTGTCATGCTGCTCCGAGGAGAATGTGTTGGTACCGTGGAAGCCATCGACGTGCCCGACTACCCAAATTGCGTAACCTACCGTACGATCAGTGCCGTTTCTACATCAGACGCATTGCCCAGAGATGTATTTGGTTCCTCCATCGCTGGAACCTTTACAGCAGCCCAGCGTTCCGAGCTGATGTCCCTCTTGGAAGAATTTCGCTCGTCTTTCGACGTGGGGCAAGCTTCCCTGGGTCGGACTTCAACTGTCACGCATCACATCGACACTGGCTCTCACCCACCATTGCGATAACGCCCGTATCGCGTTTCTGCCAGCGAACGTCGTGTGATTAACGAACAAGTCAACGACATGCTTCGGCGCGAAGTAATTCGACCCTCGAAAAGTCATGGGCTTCGCCTGTCGTCCTTGTTGCAAAGAAGGACGGCTCCGTCAGGTTTTGCGTCGATTATCGCCGGCTTAACAAGATCACTCGCAAGGATGTCTATCCTCTGCCACGCATAGACGACGCAATTGAGTGCCTGCAAGGAGCCGAGTTCTTTTCATCTCTGGATTTGCGCTCCGGGTATTGGCAAGTCGATCGGCCGAAAACAGCCTTTATCACGCCCGACGGCTTGTATGAGTTCAATGTATTGCCTTTTGGACTCTGTAATGCGCCCGCGACATTCGAGCGCATGATGGACATAGTTCTGCGAGGCTTAAAGTGGCACACATGTTTGTGTTATCTTGACGACATTGTCGTTTTCGCGCCTGACTTCACCACGCACCTCGAACGCCTCCGGCGTGTTTTGATTTGTTTATCGAACGCCGGCCTACAATTAAACATAAAGAAGTGCCGATTTGATGCGCAGCAACTCACGATACTTGGCTATGTGGTATCCAAGGACGGAATCCTGCCCGACCCCGACAAACTTCGGGCCGTTTCCGAGTTTCCCAATTCAACGTCCATCAAAGAACTGCGCAGTTTCATCGGTCTGTGATCCTACTTGTCCGACGCTTC
>NC_051158.1:36658360-36679420 GCF_013339745.2 Dermacentor silvarum
AAGAGGGTCTGCCTGGTCCTTCACACTATTTCCTTGTTCATTTACCAAGGGCAATGGATGGATTTGCTGACCCTTCAGCCTTCTCAGTCCGTCCCAAACTTTAGCCTCTTGTGTGTGTGAATTAATGCCAGAGACAAACCTCTCCCAGATTGCCCTCCTAGCTTGCCTTCGCGTCCTCCTTCCCTGCGATTTAATTTGTTTGAATGAAATAAGGTTTATTGAATTAGGATACCGACGGAGAATGCCCCATGCTTTGTTTTGTTTCTTGCGTGCCTGTCTACAGTCATCATTCCACCAAGGGGCTCGTCTTTTGCAAGAGTTACCATTTGTCTGTGGGATGCATTTTTCTGCTGCGTTGAGTGTAAAAGCGGTAAAATATCCTACTGCGTCGTCTATGCTAAAATCGGTAATAAAATCTTGTGATAAATGACTTGCTTCTTTAAAATGCTCCCAGTCAGCAGATGCTAATTTCCATCGCGGAATATGAGGAGGGATGTCATGCTGTGCTATTAAATTTAAGGTTACCGGGAAGTGGTCGCTTCCAAGAGGATTTTTAATGACATTCCATTCCAAGTGAGGCAGAAGAGACGCAGAGCCAATTGCTAGATATATGGATGAGTAGGAGTTGTGTTGGAAGTTGTAATAGGTGGGCTCCTTCTTATTAAACAGGCATGCATCAGAGGTCAAAAGAAAATTTTCAATCAGTCGTCCCCTCGTGTCACAACAGGAGCTTCCCCACATCGTGTTGTGAGCGTTAAAATCGCCTACGAAAATGTAAGGCTCGGGAAGCTGGTGAATGAGGTTATAAAAGTCGGTTTTTTCGAGATGATGATTGGGGGTATATAAATGGAACACACAGTTACCAGTCTGTTAAATAGAATGGCCCGAACTGACACCGCCTCAAGGGCCGTCTGAAGGGCCACCTGTCGACAAGCCACTGACTTCTCAGCAACTATTGCTACACCACCGGACGACGCGACAGCGTCGTCTCGGTCTTTACGATAGACGGTATACTGACGGAGAAAGTTTGTGTTTATGGGTTTCAGATGTGTCTCCTGAACACACAGCAACTTTGGGTTATGTTTGTGTAGGAGTTCTGTAATGTCGTCGAGGTTATTAAGAAGTCCTCTAACATTCCATTGTAATATTTGTGTCTCCATGATGACAAAAGTGTTTGTGCTGTGTGTTTAGGAGACTAAGATTAGCTCACGGGGCCCTTTCCAGGCGCCGTGACGCGAGTTTTGTCTTTTTTGGAGCGGTCGAGAGAATCCCGCCGTTCCTTAGGCGCTGGCTGCGCCGTCTGAGTAGGTGCTATGTCCATCGCCTCCTGTGAGGCGCTGGACACGCGCCCTTGAGAGCGCTGTGTTGGACGTGAAGGCCTCGACACGTCGGACGAGACCTTTGGGGCCACCAACCCGGAGGTTGACGGGTCCCCTTCTCGGACGGCGAAGCAGCGTCAGCTGCTTTCGCCACGGGGGCTGGTGGCACAGCCGCAGCCACACTGTTTGTGGAACGGGCCGATGCCGGAGTCTGCTGCGACGCTGCCCCCTTGCGCACCGCATCAGCATACCTTGCGGTATGAAAAACAGAAACACGTTTTCGCGCTTCCTGAAACGATATGTTTTCTTTGATTTTCAATGTAATTACTTCTTTTTCTTTTTTCCATGTTTCACAGGATCGGGAGTATGCAGGGTGCTCATCTTCGCAGTTCACACAGTGGGGTGTTCCGGAGCAGTTTTCGGAAGTGTGGTCTTTGTCACCACATTTTGCACACGTGAGATGACCTCGGCAGCTTTGCGAGCCGTGGCCGTACTTCTGACACTTAAAACATCGACGAGAGTTAGGAATGTAAGGTCTTACACGAATTTTTGTATTGCCTGTCTCGAGGGTTTCTGGTAGCACACTAGAGCCAAATGTAATGATAAGATGTTTTGTGGGAATTTCTTTGTTGTCTCGCCTGATTTGTATTCTTTTTACCTCAATGACATTTTGGTCTTGCCAACCTTCTAACAGTTCTGCTTCAGTAAGTTCTAACAGGTCAGAATCTGAGATCACGCCTCGGACTGTGTTGAGGGAACGATGTGGGGTCACTGTGATTGGGATGTCTGCAAAGGTTGTGAGATTTGCGAGTTTTTCATGTAGCAGCTTGTCACGAACCTCAAGGAGGAGGTCGCCGCTTGCCATCTTGCTAGCTTTAACGCCTGGTCCAATGGTGTCCGTCAGAGATTTAGATACAAGGAAAGGTGATATAACCCTTACTGGCTTATCAGGTTTGTCACTGTGGATAACGTGATATCGTGGAAAGGATTCTTTGCGCGGAGTGAAAAAGTTCAAGGTGACTTCGGTGCGTACGCGCTTTGCAGCGGTACGATCGGGTAACAGAGGGAATGATGCTCTATGCATGCTAGATGTAGTTCCTTCGGCAGCAATGGCAGCCACCCACCATGGAGCCCAACAAGGGGACGCTACAAGTTTGACAAAGCAATGACTTGCACACGCCAGCCGTGCATCGCTGCTATAACCCAATGCGTTATACTCAAGGTTGGATATACCGCACCAGGTTAACCCAAGCCGCCTGGGAGAAACAGAAAAAATTAGGAAGAAAGGAGATGACAGGACAGAAAGGTAAGTTGATAGGAAAGTAAAAGATTTAGGAGAGGGACAGGAAAAGGCGACCACCGATTTCCCCCGGGTGGGTCAGTCCGGGGGTGCCGTCTACGTGAAGCAGAGGCCAAAGGAGTGTGTTGCCTCTGCCGAGGGGCCATAAAGGTCCAAGCACTCAGCATTGGCTCAACCCCCAGGATCCCCTTTTCCCCGGACACGGCTAAGCCACGCACGGTTAAGCGTGGGAGGGTCCGTCCCCCATGTGCTCGGGTCCGTGGTGTCGCAGCCCACCAAACGCCTGCTTACGCAGGCGCCCCTGCGGGCCCCCCCTCGATGCACCACTGGATATATATAAGTTAAAAGAAGTGCAGGCGCACGTAGAAAAACAAAAACATTTTATTGTCGACGTTTCGGCTGGGGTCCGGCCTTCATCAAGAGAACGCTCCGTCATATATATATATATATATATGACAGGAACATATATATGTACGTTCCGGCAACACGACGAAAAGTCCCCTGGTGGTCAAAATTTATCCGGAGTCCCCCATTACGGCGTGCCTGAAAATCAAATCGTGGTTTTGGCACGTAGTGCCCTGGAATTCATCACTGAGTAAAGTAGTATTTCATCATCTGGTAATTGTACGAAAACTTATATGTCTACTCTCTTTGTGTGCTGATTTGAAAGAAATCAAGCTCAAGTAACAAATAATTCTTTTCTCCAGAAAGCCGTACAAAAGCAGCGGTTGCGATGAAGAAAATTTATTAGATAAGACTCAATTGCCTGTATGACATACAAGCTTGAAATGTACACATGATATGATAATATGTGCTAAAAAGAATTATGGGGTGTTATGTGCCAAAACCACGATCTGATTATGAGGCACGCCGTAGTGGGGGACTCCGGAATAATTTGAACCACCTGGGGATAATTAACGTCCACCTAAATCTAAGTACACGGATGTTTTCGCATTTCGCCCCCATCGAAATACGACCGCCATGTCCGGGACACGACGATATGTGCTAATGTGTGTACTATGGAGACCACTATTCGAATTTGGATGGCTGATGATATGCTTACATTATACTTTGCCGCTGTTGTCGTCCAATAATAAGGCTGCATCACATCGAAGACAACACACGATATTGATATATTCTTTAGTACTGAGTTCTTAGCCCGAGATTGCTTTTTTTGTGGGCGGATTTCAGCGCTATAGGCTGCACACTAGACTGCTAGTATGCTAGGCTGCTCTGTAAGGAACTAAACAGAGTGTGTAGCCGACTATGAACTTTAATTAAGAAAGCTCGACCCACCACGCTAGCCCAGCGCCTATGGTGAACTCGAGGTGGTAGGTTCAATCACGGCGAAGAGGCCGCATTTCGATTAGGGCGACATGGAGAAAAGCTTGTTTACTTAAATTTAGGCAACATGGTAAAAGATATGCTGAGCCTCCCATTACTACGTGCCTCATAATCAGATTGTGTTTATAGCCCGCATAGCCCTGACTGTACATTGTGAGCGGAGGAAGCGGGCAGAAAGGTTGAAAAACGTTTAATTGGCAAAATTACAAACTGCGTTCATTGTTTGAGGCTGAAAAAACTCCGGCTCTCCGCTCTTCTCTCGCAAAACGTCCAACGACTCTCAAGGTTGCTTGACCTCATCTCTGAATAAAGCTATGTTTAGAGCTGAAGCTCACATCCCACCCCACTTAGAAGTCCAAGTCCACTTGGAAAAGAAAAGCTACTGTTGCATTGACGTGATCGGGTGGGCAGTCTGGGCTGTCTCACTTGGCACTGATCGTTGAGCGGCAAAGCAGATGCAGTTTCTGCACTACGTGACACCGGGCGAGAAGTCTTCAAAGGTGGATGGTGAATTCTTCAACCCGAAAGGCATTTGCGTCCATTTGAAAGTACCCTGGTGCGTGATGAATGTGGTTTTCTCCTGGTCTTTCTCTTTCACTCTGATTTGCCAGTATGCACAGCACAAATCCAAGACCGCGAACAGGGAGCTGCCAGCAAGGTCATCAAAAATGTCATCAGCCCGGGGAAGTGGCTGCAGAACATTCACTGTCATATGGTTCAGAGGTATGTAATTCACACACAACCTCTTTTTGTTGTTTTGCGTCACTACCACCACTGGAAAGTCCCATGGGCCATAGGATGGTCGGATGATGTCACTCTCAAAAAGAGTCGCTGTCTGACGCTTGAGAAATTGTCTATCACTGGCTGTGTAACGGTACGGCTGTCGACCGTAGGGCTTGGCGTCAGGCACCAGCTTGATCTCGTGTTCGATGCCTTCATAGAGACCGATGTCTTCAGGGCTTGTGCTGAAAAGACCAGCATGACGTTGTACAATGCGCTTTACGGCTGCTTGTTCTTCGTAATTGAGCTGAGCTCCAAGGCAGATGTCATTCAGGGGATCATCAGGGACGTTAGCAAGTGGGTCTGAAGGCAATGGGCTGGAAGAGTTTGTCTGGAGTGGGCTTGTGGGACATGTTTCCAGTTGAACTAGGGCCGCCTTGTTGAGCTGGCTCCACAAGGGTTCATTCTCGTCTGGCTCGTACTCGAATTGAAGTGGCTCTGCCGTGGGCTGCGAGGGATCAAAACGTGACAATGCAGATGTTGTCAAAATTACTGCATTTGACATTCTTTGCAATAGTTTCTGTTTGCACTGCACGACAACGTTGGTAGATGGCTGGCAGATCACAGGCAGCTTCGGAGGTTTGAAGTGGAGTTCAGCTTGAGCTGCGTAAAACCAATCCTCTCCCAGAATGAGGGGAAGGGCATTTCGTTCAAGGATGGCTGCTTCGACAACTGCGGATAGAGGCCCAATAGTGATCCTCAAAAAGACAGATCCTTCCGGCATGACGGAGCTTCCGCCGACGACAAGCAAAGGTGGCTTGGTCCACGGTTCGATGTTGAGGTTTGATGCTAAGCTTGCTGCAAGAATGGTGACGTTTGAACCACTGTCTGGGAAAGCACTGATCTCTCCCAGTCCTTTGACGTGAGCAGTAGCGACGGCACATCTGAACTTGGATCCATACAAGGTGTCATCGACACGGCCAACACAGGCTGTTGGTGCTTTGGGGACTGTCGGCTTGTTGTCACCCGAAGGTTGCTTTGGTGTAGTACATTTATTTGCTAGGTGACCCTTCTCTTGACAGTTGTAGCACACTGCATCTTTCAAGTCTTGTCCTTTTCTGTATGCTGGGGCACCATACTTAGCTGAAATGGCTTCGTACCTCGACTCTTGGTCCGCAGGTGGTAGGCTGTTAATACGAGGAGGCAGTGTCATGCGTGTGGTGTGCTGGAACGTAGATGGTCGAGCAGTCTGTGAGGAGTTCACAGTACAGTAAGTTCTGGGAGTAGCACTCTGGAGCTGGGGGCGTCCCGGCTGTCTTGCGAATTGCTCTGCTGGCTGTGGAGATCGGATCAGGCGGGCGTGGTCCACTGCTCTATCCACTTCGGATACAATGCTGAGGAAGTCGTCCACGGTACGGGGTCGCTGAACAGCGATGGATGTGGCTACCTGGTCGTCACGAATGCCTTGAACGAGGTATTCGATGCGTTCCTTGTCAGTAATGGGGACTGGACAACGTGACATGGTCTTGAGCTTTGCAAAGGTGTACTGCTGTAGGCTCTCTCCGGCTTTTTGTGTGAGGGCTGTGACCTTCTGTTGCCACTGTATCATGGAAAGTTGCTCGCCGAATTGTTCTTGAAGTCCGGCCTTCCAGATGGTCCATGTGGTAAGCTGTCGCCCTGTTGAGGCATGCCAGTCTGCTGCGACTCCACGTAGCTTTCCTTGTGCAATGGCGAGGAGAGTTGGGTCTTCCCATCGTGCAAGTCGTTGAATGCGCTCGAGCTCTTCGATCTAGTGCTTGAAAATAGGGGTGCCACTTCTGTTGAAGGTAGGCAGCGAAGCTGAGAGGTCTGGTAGCGTTGTCACGTGCACTGGGTTCGCGTGACTTGCTATCGTGGTCATCATAATGGCCATGTTTTGGTGAAGAAAAGCTGCCATGCGCTGCATGTTCTCTGCTGGGTCTGACGGGAAAACTGGCATGGCTGGGAATGACGTCGTAGGCAATGGCATGGTCGAGAACGACGTTGAAATCTCGGGCACGCATGGCACGGGTTCGTGGTTTGGCGGTGGGTCTTTCGCGGTATCAACCAAAAGTCGGTCGATTAGTTCCTCCTTGTTGCCGGTTGTGGAGAGGTTTCGGCGTTGCAGCTCAGTTTTAATCAATTGTGCATTTAACGTGGCGAGGTCTTCTGCGGTGGCAACACGCCAGTTGATGAACGACATCGTTGTTGACACGCCGGGCTGGGTAGGCTTAGGAATGGTTTGGCGTTCAACAGCGCTCCGTCGAGGGCACGGCGGCTTAGTTAGTGGGCGAAGTGGCTGTGGCAGGCTGCGGATGTCGACAGCGCCATGTGTGAGCGGAGGAAGCGGGCAGAAAGGTTGAAAAACGTTTAATTGGCAAAATTACAAACTGCGTTCATTGTTTGAGGCTGAAAAAAGTCCGGCTCTCCGCTCTTCTCTCGCAAAACGTCCAACGACTCTCAAGGTTGCTTGACCTCATCTCTGAATAAAGCTATGTTTAGAGCTGAAGCTCACAATATAAATCATTTTAATACAGTCTTGACCGTTCAACGAGTTAAACAACTCTCAACGCTTAATTAACCGACTACAACTATCGTGCTGACCGCAATTGATTTCCTTATTTCTGTTTTGCTGCCGTTGTAGAGAGACGTGTACAGGTTGTTTATAAGATGAAGAGCACCAGTAGAGATGATGAAACGGAGATACACGCGAAGCAAACGGTGCGCACGGCGCAGCCTGTTTGGCGTGTTATATGCGGCAGCTAGCGGCGTCATCTGGAAACGTGGTGCACTCGTCGCTACCCTCTCGCTGCCTAGATGGCGCTAGCGGGCATTACTTTGGGAAAGCTGTTCGGCGAGCAGTAGGTGTCGCATCAAATGTCATCGGCACACATAAAGAGGTTAACAAACGTGCCAAACGGCTGATTGTCTTGCTTTCTCCGTCGACTGAAAAGTTGTTATATTTATCAACAGCTTACTGAAGCTCTGGTAAAGGCCTAAGCTACTCCCTAAGAAGATTCAACATTCGCCTACACTGTTAGAATACCTGTTACTTTTGAAAAAAGTAAAAGAGAAATCATTATACACGAGTTGCTCTTTGCTGTCTAGAGTGCGCTCACGGAAATTTATTTGACAAAGAATGTTGCAAAAAATATTTGCACTTTTTTGCACTTATTAGGCAAGCAATCGGCAAATATTATCGGTGCGTTGCGTCTAGGAATCACGGACGCGCCGAACGGCAAAATGCTTTTGCTTTCACCGTCGACGAAAGAGCTGTCACATTTATCTAGACAAGTTACTGAAGCTTTCGTGAGGCCTAACAACCTCTCGAAAAAGACAACACGCTCACACTTTCAGTTGAAATGCGTGTTAGCTATGCAATGTGCTCCTCCTCGA
Organism: Dermacentor silvarum; assembly: GCF_013339745.2. Taxonomy (NCBI): domain Eukaryota; kingdom Metazoa; phylum Arthropoda; class Arachnida; order Ixodida; family Ixodidae; genus Dermacentor; species Dermacentor silvarum. The sequence goes on from NC_051158.1 coordinate 36,666,458, forward strand.
GAATATTATGCACAGATGTCCCTTAGAGATGCGTTATTGCTGACTTGGAAAAACACCATTCCAAATTAAATTCTGCGGTTTTGCGCGCCACAGTAAGCGACTCTGGATTAGTTTTGGCCACCTGAGTTTCTTGAACATATGCTGAAATCTAAGCACACGAGTGGTTATGCAATTCGCCCGCATGAAAATGCGGCCACCGTGTTCGGGAGTCGAACCTCTGACCTCGGGCTTAACAGGGCATGGCCACAGCCCCTAAGCCAGAGCGACGGCTATGACCATCCGGAGATTGTGTGCATCTTCCGAAGTGAAATGCCTGTGCATCTATAGTGAGTGTGAATATTTTGCGGTGGATATGCCCCGAGCTGAAGAATATAAGTGTCAACACACTCCAGGCTGCAACGTTACCAAATGACCCACCTGATCTTAATAAGATTCTCTTGCAGTGTGCGCAAGAAATTGGCCTGCATTGTTTGATTTCGTTTACTTGCATAATTATGCCTGTATAAGTATGCCAATGTGAAGAAAGACACGCTTTACTTTTCAATATCATTTCACTGCTTGAAAACAGCACATATACGAGCCTGCATTGCTTCGTTTTTCTGGGTGAAATGGTCCCAGCTTTCCATGTTGCTCATCGTCACCATTCAAAGCAGATCCGCTTGGCGTTTAATAAGAAGCAGCATGCGGAAGCATGCTGAAGGCAAATATATAACTGCACTAGAAACACATGTGAGTACGCGCTTGCACGTATAATGATCGCCTTTCTATCAAACGTGTGATGCACGAACAAGTAGCTCTCAACCTAGCGCGCTGCGATTGAGAAAGTGCTAATGCAGCAAAGGTGGCACTGCTGTTAGCAAAAGGCGAGGCTATTTGTGATAGTGAAAACCAGAATAATGTATCTTAACTTGTGGCTGTACTGTCACTTTCTCGGTGGTAGCGGGTTACCTTTAAGTGGTTGTTTCTTTACACGCAGCCTGACTGCAACCCTGGTGCTCAAACACGTAGCAGGGTAGATTTTTCTTTATTTTTTTTTTCGTTATTCATGGGATTGCTTTCTGAGGAGTTAAATGGTTGCAGAATAGGTCGGAATGTAGATAAATGTGAATCAGATAGATCTTAACAAGCTTTACAAATTTCTCTTTTGAAGAGTTAACAATTAGGCTTTGTATTGCTAAGTCCGTAGATTTCTTGCGTCACCGATCGGCGGAGCAAACACTATGCTAAGGCCAGTTTTGTTTCGAGCTGCTGTTTCACAACGACGTCAGGCTCTCTGTTCTCTGAAATGACGTACCCAGTTTAGCGCTATGCGTTGTACGCCTGACTGCAGCATTTATAGCGAAGCATTGTCTGCATCCTACCAGGCACTTTCCTCTCGGTTTCTAGGTGAGTATGCTGCCTCTCGGCCCGTTCGGGTCCTCTCGCCCAAAGCGCGGAGCTGCGCTCTCTAAAGCGCTGCATAAAAAGCGCCTCTTCCTCTCGACAGTAACTCTCACTTCTTTTTTTCAATGAAATTATAGCTAAACCATCGACGATTATTGCCACTTTAAGCCAATATCCGAACGCTTCAAGTAAACTATTCGCTTGTTTAACAGTGAGACAAGCTTGAACGCGCGTGTTGTTGCAGTGACAATATTTAGCTAGCATTTGTTGCTTCATTGTGGAATTTTATAGAGCATTAAGCACTTAGCCGGCGAATGTCTCGCGGTAGTCCAGACGGCTATACATTCGATTAGTCACAAGTACGTTGTATCTATGGGTGCAAGCGTTGGCATGGAAGTTGACTGACATCCTTTCCCTGCCAACGCAGCCACAGGGGGATAGCGGACTGGTTGGGGGGACAGGAGGAGGGCTGCCCTTTCCGAGCGCTCTAACACAGCATTTCCATCTTGAGACATCCCAAGGGTCTTGCGCGAGAGTACGTACGTCTCTATAAGCTGGTTGGCGTCGGGCGACAAACGCGTCCGACAAGACGCCTACGCAAGAGCATGCGAATTTTCGGTGAAACTGCAAAACCCAAATACCACCGACCACCAAGGAATCGGGCGAAAGAGGCGAATAGCTATACTCACTTAACAAAATTAACGCCGGTTCCACGCTTGTGAAATCAGATGACACAGTGTAGCACTGCAAGCATGTGTGTATAGCGTAGTGGGTATGACACTCGCCTTCGGACCTTGAGTACCCGGATTCAAATCCCACCTCGCCGAAAATGTTCATGTTTTTTTCTCTCTATCTGCCTATCTCTATTTCTTTCTCGCTCTTTCTCTTTATCTCTCTCGCTCTCATTTTCTCTTTCGCTCACCCAAGGAAGTTGTGTTACAATCGTCGGTACAATTCAACCATATGGTTCCCATAAATGCATGTTCTACAAACGTGGATGTTTAGCGCAGTCGTTCTTGCGCTATGGGACCCCTGGTTCGAACTCCACCTCGCCAAGAAAGTTAGTTTTGTTTTATTTATTTCTTTATTTCTCTCGCTCTCTGCCTGTCTTTCCCTTCTGTTCGTCCTCTCCTCCTATGCTCTGCTTTCACTCTCTCCCAGCTCGGCGACTCTGCGCACAACAGCGAGACAAAGCTAGCGAGGCTCTAACAGCTCCACTGTAAGACTAAACTGTGTGTCCGATCGTGAGATTGACGAAGGGCACCCAACGCAAAGCGCATGGCATACGCATTAAGCAACAGACGCCTGCATACATCGCCTAAGCCAAGTAGCTCTTTGGGACATCTGGTGAGGGTGACACGTCGCATAGCAAAAATGTGGTAAACCAAAAGTTGGCAGTTTTACTGGAAGGGCAAAGCATTGACAGTGATCCACGAGCACATAACGTTGCCCTTAAGCTCCAAGGACAGTGTTCTTGACAATACGAGATGACCACATGTACGCGAAGAAACTGCTGCTCCGCGCCAGAGGCAGTGCCATTGAAACTACCCGGCGTCCTCAAACGGGGCCGTGATCAGGCGCGCCGCCAGTAGTGTTCAACGGACGCGTTAACAACCGCCGCATCCGCGGCCGCTACAAGATGATTGGGCACAAGATGATTGGGCACAAGTGCCTTCGCTTGGGGGTAACACATGATTATAAACAATCGCCCAATCGTTGCCATTACAGTTTGCTTATAGAACATTCGTAGTTGTTTTTGTAATTTTGACTCACTATGCAATTGAATAAATAGCAAAGAACAGTTGATCCTGCTCTATAGAGTGGCCGACAACATGCTTTTAGTCGCGTTCTTGTTTAGTGCCCTCGAATTTTTTCAGACCATGGCTAAATTTAACAGATGCACTCCGCATATAGTGAAGAATCTCCACGGGGGTGAATATGCCGATGTGAGTGAGAAGTAAGAAGTATATGCTTACCATCGCAGAATAAAAAAGGCAGTACGTTTACAGCAAGGAAGCAGTACGCGTGACTTGTTGTTTACGTACCTGAATGTGTAATTTTGTAACTCCTCTGCGTTGAGTGGTTATGCACTTTATGTATTGTTCAGTGTTGGAGACACTGCAATTCTTTAAGTTATGTTCCATTTTCGACAGACAAATTTTCACCAACTGCTTGTTAACGCTGTTGTAGTAAATTCACTCCAGTTGCGGACGCTAGAATTTTAGCGCAATACTGCTGCACTACAAAACTTGAATCTAACCCCACACGCACACTATCGGAACCTTACCGCCATGAGTAAAACACGTATAATAACAAAGACCATAAAGAAAGCTATACTTCTTGGACATTTCTTCTTTTTTCTTACAATGCACGATGACCTCAAACTACTCTAAACAATTCCACATTCGCTATCAGAATTTCTAAAATTTCTCATTTGACTAGAGCTTGTCAAACTAATTTACTGTGTACTTTTTAGGCCACGTCCTCTGTACGCAGAACAAAGAAGATGCCCCTGCTCTCAACGACTATCAATTGCCTAAGAACAACGCTTTTGGTGGTTGTCTTCTGCCATTGTATCGCACATTACACTGGCAAACTAATAGTAGGCCATATTCAGACAACTACTTTATCAGCCATCGTAAACAAAGGTACGGAAAATAGGCGGTCCTTGCCTTCAAAATATTTTAATCTTGTGTACCTCAATCTTTTGTTTCGGCACGCTAATATATGTGTTTTATAAACAGCCACGTATGATCACTGTCATAGTCCATTGAATTATCCATATTTTTCACATGCATAAATTATACTACAAAAACTGCTCTTCCCGATGTCAGTCCAGATGGTAATCTTCCAATAAAAAGTTGTCGCAGTTTCACCTGAAAGGCGCAGCATCAATTGCGATAGCAAATTTGTAGAGAGCTATACGGAGTAATGATATTAGCTTTATCAGCTGTATAAATTTGGACATGCAGCAGCACCGGCAACGCGCAGAACTGTTGTCGACGCCGTCGGCGTTTTTCCCGCGTTCGCTCAAAATGCCTGCGGCGTTGGTGACTGTTGCCGGAGCCTCTGATATAAATAGGCATTTGGTGCCGCAGCTAAACGTCGTCTCCCTTCCCTCCCCCTCCCCCCTCCCCCACGGCCTCTCGCGCGTCGAAAGAAGGCGCGTTTGCTCTACATATATGATGATTGTAAAGGAGGAAAGAGACGCCTACTTCTGCAGCCCTTAAGGAAGCACGGCGCAGAACGCGCGTTTGTTCTCCGCCGTGCGTTCACTCGCCGTGAAAGAGCGCGTCCTTCGCGCCCTTTCACTCGCACATACAGCATTCGGCGGCGCGCGGCGACGATTTCATCTCGATTGACGTCATACGGAACCTCACGGCGACGGCGACGGCGACGGCAACGGCAACGGCGACGGCGACGCCGACGGCAGAAATCTGCTTTTGAGTGTCCATATAATTGCTATCGCAATAAAAAGATCGGTCACCTTATTGTCGTGAGAGTAAGAAACAATGGTAAGATGTGTGGACTTCATATAGAATTATATGGCATGGTGAGTATGGAAATGTTTCATTCATTCGTTAGTTTATAATGTGAGCAAATAACCATTTTTTAAAACTCTTACTAACGTGGAAATTTCTCCATGGTGATCAAAAGCACATGAGCTAAGTACTGCTCAACGAGGAGAGGAGTGAAAGGGATACCGTCATGTTCTGCATCGGTTAAAGATATAGTCAGGACAGATAGAGTTTTTCCCGCTATACGTAGTCTGGTTTGCTTCCCTCTGAGGCCCGTCTCCGTACTGTTTCTTTTATTCCAATAGCAATTATATGGACACTTCAAGCAGATTTCTGGCGTCGCCGTCGCCGTGAGGTTCTGTGTAAAGTCTAAGGGCCATAAAATTATCGCCACGCGCTACATGCTGTATGTTCACATGAAAGCACACGAGGGACGGCGCTTTCACGGGGAGCGACCGCACGGCGGAGAGCAAACGCGACGTCTTCCGTTGCGCGAAAGGCCGTGGGAGGCTGTGAGGGAGGGAGGGAGGGAGGGAGGGAGGGGGGCGACGTTGTGCAGCGGCACAAAATACGTATCTTGCAAAGGGACGCAAGGGGAACTGGAATTTCGCAGGCGAAAGGAGGAAAGCGGGAAGGCAGCGCGGGAGGGAGGGGGTGCGGCTTCTGCTCTGCGAGCAACTGCGCACTTGTACTGTGTGCGGCAGCGGGCAGTCACGTGCACTGTATCTTGAAAGCGATTTGCAACACGGCTCCTACTTTTGTATGCGCTGTGCTTTCGCCGCTCAGTTTACGCTGAAGTGAAAGACCGCACGAACCTTCGCTCACTGCTACTTGTGCTCTTGCTCATGCCAGCGCTTTGACAGCAGTCGTGCGCGGTCATCGAGTCATGTTTGCTGGTGCATGCTGACACCATGCTTGTTAATTCAGTTAGTAAGCTAATGTGTCCATGTTTATAAAGCCGATAAAACAACTATCCTTGCTCCGTATAGCTCTCTACGAATTTGCTATCGGAATTGATGCTTCGCCCTTCGGGCGAAACTGCGACTTTTTTTATCCGTACTAACATCCCCACGTGAATACGAAATTGCATTGTAATTTATATTTCGAATAAGGTTATTAAGTGGGCGGTATTTGTTGTGTGATCCATAAAACAGGCAATCGATTATTCATTAGAGCAAAAGAGATGGAAATCGCATTGAAGAGAAACTCAGTGACCCTTCCAAATATATAAATTGAGGTATTGAGATCGTAGCAAGGATAGCTTCTCAGGTCGCAGGAAAAGTGATGCATGGGAGAAACCTTCAACCTGCAAAAATTATAATTGTGTTGAAGACTATGCGCAATCTTTGAAAAATCCCGTCAGTAATTACGAACGCTCTTGGGTGATACTCAAAACTTTTGCCATATTTTTGGACCAAGAATGCGTGGCATGACTGGCAGTAGTTCTGACACAAGACGCTGTGAGCAACCGTGAATTTTATTATCTCCTTGTAATCCTGTCTCCACAGGCAAATGCTATGTGAGTGCTTACTACATAATCGACGACGGATACACTCTGAACTTAACGAGTCCTTGCCTCTCATTCAAATGTAATGTTTCCAAAAGGACTCTGACAATGCAATAGTGAGTATAGCTACATTATTGCTCTTTGTCGCGTAAGAAGTGTGACGTTGTCCGATTTATTTATTTATTTATTTATTTATTTATTTATTTATTTATTTATTTATTTATTTATTTATTTATTTATTTATTTATTTATGTATTTATTTCAGTACCCGCAGGGCCCGGGGGCATTAAAGAGGGGAGTGGGTTACATTCGAAGAAGTGGATAACAAGGGACAACAGTAAATTTATATAAAACTTAGCATAATTGAGGTTCACGGGGAAAAAGAAAAAAAAATAAAGTTACATCAATACAAAAAAGGAGATTAACAATAAATAGCGCACAGTACAAGGAGAGAAAACTATCTGAACAAGCAAAGCATAAATAAATATTTTGCAACAAAGAAATAAAACGGAATACATGACGCTCGAAGTAGTAATATGTGCCTAAAAAACACAGAACACCTGTTTTAAAAAGATTGGTGTGATAAAAAGAAAAAAAAATGATAACAAAAAATAAAAAAGCTGACAATGCTACAATTATGTTTATGACAACAGAAGGTTTGTTAAAGCAGCTTTGAACTTAGCGTTATCCGATATTTCGACGACGGATCGGGGAAGGTGATTCGAACTTGCTGACGTACTGGGGATGAATGAATTGAAAAAAATACAGTGACAGAGTGTATACAGTGACAGAATGTCGCGTCAGCAAGTGGCCGAAGTCTACTGATAAGTACTTATGCGTCTCTTGGATCTTCAGTTGGAGCTACAGCTACCTTCGGCCAATTTATTTTATTTACGAAATTTTATTAGTGCACCGGGCCACAACACAGCGCGTACAGTGATAAAGGCCGACTCATCTTATAAAGACATAGCTATGATTCATAGCTATGTCTTCGTTAGAGTTCTAATATTTTGAGTGGTGACACATTATAACGTTTTGATAAATATGCAAGCGTCGTAAAGGAACTACTTTTGTGCTGCGTAGATAGGAAAAAAGAGTCACCATTTTATTTGCGTCTGTTGTGATTACGAACTGATGCAAACGTTCAATGTTTGTGTCTAGCACTGTTACAGTGCAAGGTCTCATGGTAAAGAAATTGTCGTGAAATCCACATTCTCATCTTTCATTATAGATATAGGCTAAGAAATCGCTTACGGCACAGTGTTTTGCACGCTGTAGACAAATTGCTAAAGTTACTGAGACTTGAATGCAAGTTAGGTGTTCCTGTGGACGACCTTACGTGATGTATTTTGAGCAACGAAGAAGTAAATAAATTAACCAGAACTGAACAACCTGTATGTTGTTTTCAGTTGTGTCCCTCCAAGCACGATTGGAGATCCTTGCCCGATGGTCAATAACACCGGAAATCATGATTTTCCGTGGTGCTGCCCTGCTTTCAGATGTTGAAGGGAGCTAATAGGGGAGCCACAAATATTTTTTTTTCAGAAAGCAATATTTGTCGACATTCTTGTTTTTCTCCAGAGTGACAAACAAGGGCTTAATAAACTTTTCATACCTTGAACGCCAACAGAGTATCTTAATATCATGACTCTGTCGAGGGGCTACCAATATGATTTTGGGTGTTCTAAAACTATCTTTTTTTCAGCTGTACTGTTCTTTTTCCTGATGCATTTAGACTACTGTTTTATTTTTGGTCTTCAGAATAATGTAACAGACTGTCCAAGGGTAACCGTCAGGGTGCCCCTTAGAAAGGAAGTATTTGGTCCAATGGCAACGACGACAACGGCAAAGACAATGGCATGGGCGATAACGACGACAATCAATACAGTGAAAAACAACTTTCAGGGAAAACTAATGTTACAATGCAAATGGTCCCTCTGCAATTTTACCCAGATTGAAAGCGACGACGACAACCATATCGTACTTTTGCCTGAAGACAAATCATTACATAGAAAGAATTACCGTTGCCACGTTACCGTGCCGTAAGCACGGTAATACCTTGCAGGCCAAGTCACGCCTGTACAAACCAAGACACAGCAAGAAAATGGCGTCGGCCACAGAGTCCATGCCTGCGTCTCACCTGGGTTTTTCATCAATAAGAGCCGAGTTATTTTACTTCAAATTGTTAACCAATTTGAGTTCTTCGGTGGCCCGGCGAACTGGTAGCAAGCAGATATCCCTTTTACCTACATGGCTCAGACTTAGCTTAGCTCGTGGTGGAAGTGAAGGATCATATCACCGTGAGCTTAGATGCCGCTAACCACAAGCTTACACATGCTTCGCTAAACAATTGATCTTTTTAGCTTGTCTGTGTACGTAATTACTCTTCCCAGAATACTGTGTGACTGAGGGCGTAAACGTGATCAGTCGTGTTGGCGGCGCCATTTGGGTGGAGAACTTAACTCGAGAGGACGCAGAGGTAGTATTGCTGTAATTAGCAATATTCTACATACCTGCTGGTGTAGAGCGTCCACAGTGATGCTATTGCTAAAACAAGTTTTTTTACATTCCTTTGAAGAAGATACACACGTTAAAGAAACTTTAACATGATGTCGCTACCGGCATTGTTACTGCCATCCACGCTGATCAGAGTCTTGTATTTCCTTAAAAAGTAATTTCCGTAAAGAGCATCAATTCGGCTTTCGTCGAGGCATGTCAACATAAATGGCTCTGTTAATGCAAAACGATCTAATAATGACAGGGTTTGATGAACAGAAAATAACACTCGGTGTTTTTGTAGATTTCGCCAAAGCATTCGATAGGAATATTATTCATGTCATGTTGTTTATGAAATCAGAGCATTATGAGTTTCACAGTTTGCCTCCTGAGCTTCTTAAGTCGTACTCATTCGAAAGAAAGCAATGTGTCAGTATTGGAAATGATCACTCAGGTTTACTAAACACATATGCACGGCTTCCTCGAGGGATCATACTAGGGTCGGTACTTTTTATTATATATATATATATATATATATATATATATATATATATATATATATATAATGACTTAATAAATATTAGCGATGAAGCCCACTTTATAATTTATTCTGATGATACAGCCCTTTTCTTGAAGTCATATTACTTAAAAAATCTGTCGCTATTAGCAAACACCGTATTGCGTAATACATTCCTGTGGTCAAAAGCAGTCATTAGATACAAACACAAACACACACACACAAAACGACAGTACTATTTACTCCTGCACAAAAACGTGTCAATTGTGATTTGGAAACCTTTCCGGGAATAAAAAAAATGCAGCTAGTGTGAAAACACTAGGGGTAACCTTCAATCAACATTTAGGTTGGGATGAGCGTGTTCAATGCGTAAATGAGGCTAGAGCACGTGGTACACTTTGTAAATTGCGAGACACTCTTCGCCAAAACATAAAGCTACTGCTTCACAATTCTATGTTGGCTTCTCATGCGAACTGCTGCAGCCTTGTGTGGGGAACGACGTCCCCTCCCCCCTCTCCCCCCAAAAAAAAGGTGTTTTTACAAGTGGAAGCGGAATTACCAGATTCGTGCATAAAAAGGTTATCAAAGTAGTTTTGTTAGGCCTTTTGGATGTCTTCATTTAGGTGATTACGCCATTTTTAAAGGTAATAAATAGTTGTGGGTCGCGACGAGCTAGAAGTATATTGTACATTACTTTTGTTCATTTATGTTGTGTAACAGGTCTCGCGTGATCCACGTCTTCCTAATTATTTTAAACAGCTGGTAATTGGAGGAAAGTTATGACCATGTATTTGTGTAAAATATTCTCTAAATGTATTGATTGCAATGTTTGCCCTATCTTCTGTAGGAACATCATTCCATGTTGTGTGAATTAGTTCGTGACGAAAATTCCCAAGTTTAGGCGATGTTATAGAAAGCGTTGATATAGAGAGTCGTTTTATTTTTATTTGTTGCTTAGTAAATAGAGAGAGAGAGAGAGAACTTTAATGAAAAGAATGGCTCAATGGCCTAAGAAGGGGTAAGGATCAATGGCGGGGTTCACAAGGGAAAAAAAACACACAAAAAACAAGAAAACACTACACATTCATAACCTGCCGGTCAAGCCGGCCTCGCGCACAAACTCCCATAAGGAGTTGATAGTTCGTCGGGCATCGGCCTGAGGGGGCGGCGTGGTCCATGCCTCCAGTGAGGTAATGCCGCGTCCCTTGTGCTTGTCTCTTACTGCCGCGAGACCGGGACAGTCCCACAATAGATGCCTGATTGTCGGTCGAGCACCGATGTCGCACGTACTACACGTCACTGATGAAGACATCACTTTCGCCTCCGTCTCTTCCTCCTCCTCATTGTCCAAACGTTGCCTCTGATGGCCTCGCGTCTTCTTTGAAGCGGCGTACGCGCGCCACTTAGCCAGAACGTCTTCGGTGAGTGCTGCGCCCGTCCTGGCCTTATGCACCAGGACTTGCGCGCCCCGAGGAAGCCCCTTGGGCAAAGGGTGGGCATTGTGCGGTACCTTCGCCTTCAGCTCCCGTTTGGCTTGGACTTTAAGTCGCTCGCGCTCCTCCTCCGGATCCAGACGCACAGGAGTGAGAGGGACTGGGCCCAGGGGAGATGAGCGGGAAAATAACAGCTTGCTCGCTGCACTGTGGGCCGCACCGTTGCCGATGCTGCCCGAGTGCCCCGGGACCCAGTCCACTCGCACACCCATGCCGTAATCCCGATGAAGGGATGCGCATGCGACCTTAATATCATGTGCCCACTTGCCTACTCTGGGCGTCGCCGTGAGTGCCTTTAGGGCATCTAAAGAGTCGGTGAATATCGTGAACTCTTTGCCCCTGTGGTCTTCCATAATATTTCCCGCCTTTTCCTTCAGCTTCTCTACGGCAAATAGGATGGCCTGCAGTTCAAGTGCCTTAATGGTCGGTTCTTGCTGGTGTTGGTGAATCCGGACGTTTTGCTGCTCACCACTAACGACTGCCAGCGCCGCTCTCGATGTAGTAGGATCCCAGGCCGCATCTGTGAAAATGGCATATTCTTTCAAGTCAGCCCGTTCTGCAAGTTTGGATCGATAAGCGCCGTGGTACTCTTTCGTCTGCCGGCGTGTGACAGGCTTCGTGACTCGAACCTGCACGACATCCCACGGAGCAACAGCCGGAAGCACTTCCACCTTGTTTGGCAAGCGTTCTCCGTCTAACTCTAAGAGTTGCTGTCCAGAGCGTGTGTAACGTCGACGGTGGTCATGTCCCTCCTTGCGTTCTATAATAATGTCCCTGAGTGGAGGAAGTCCCGCGTACCGGTGCAGGTCTTCCACTTCACGGGCGTTAAGCGAAACGATACTGCGTCGTTCTCTAGGCCGTATAGCTAAAACGAAGCAGCCAAGTTCGGTTCGCTCGACAACCCTCGTAGGTCTAGTTGAATTCCCTTGTTCACGCTGGGCCGCTTTTCGTCTGGAGCGGGTTGTGGCGCGTTCCCATAATCCGTCCCCTTCAAAGCCTTCTTCAGGCTCATGGCTGGACCATTCGGCTTGGAGACTGGCTGCCTTGCGTATGTCAGCATCATCTTCGAGCTGCTCACTCTCCATTCTTCGTCTTTTAGTATCATGGATTTCTTCACGTGCATTTTGTCGCCTAGCTTCTTGCATGGCAGCTGCAGAAGTTGGGAGCGCGCGCTGCGTTCGAGCTTGCCTTTTAGATTCGTCAGTCACAGACACAGCTGCGGACGCTACATCCATCAGCTCCTCTCCGCCTGGTGTCGTGGAGGGAACGCATGACGTTGCAGGTTGCACAATGATGGCCCTAGATGGTGCTGCCATAGCACTGGACTCGGGTGCCGGTAACGAAGCCAAGCCTAATGTCAGGCTTAGCGTTCGTTCCGACGCCGCAAACAAAGTGCCGAAAAATGTTCTGACGAGCTCAAAACTGAGTGAAACTGCTCTCACTTGTTCGGAAGGTGCAGTCCTCCAACTGGTAAGAGCATTGACGAAGAGCGTGGACTTGAACCATGGGAATAAAGACCTGTTCACGGGAGCACCAAAAAACGCGGCCTTCCCCGTCGGCGTCCAAACCGGAAGTTCTTAGTAAATAGAAATACAGGTAGGTGATCGCTAATATCGCATGAAATGGCTCCTGCTGTAATGTCCTCAGAAATAACGTTCGTGAGAAATAGTTAATGTAGATGAATTGGTGATTACTCTTGTTGGAATATTAATCGCGTTATAAGTATAGTTCAAAGCTATCAAACAGACATATCATCGGATGTTTAGAAGTTTCGTTAGACGGCATGTGAGTATTCATATCGCCGCCACATACAAATAAATATCTATTCATCACAGCATGGTTAAGCAAATTTTCTAATTGTCATAAATTTTGAAATGTTTCCGGAGGGGGGCGATACGTGTCTGAGATGACGTAATTGTTTAGGACAGCTGTCAGCATCTCACAATTAGGTTCTAAACAAAAAAATTCTGTTAGGAGTTCACAGAGAAAACAATTCTTTTACAAGCAAGCAATCACCACCCCTACAGCTGTAGGAAACATTTACAATCC
>NC_051158.1:36679520-36702020 GCF_013339745.2 Dermacentor silvarum
TTATTGACTTATTATTAGCGATGAAGCTCAATTTATAATGTTTGCCGATGATACAGTCCTTTTATTCAAGTCGCAATACATAGAAAATCTGTCACAATTAACAAACACCGTATTGCGTAATCTATTCCGGTGGTCGAAAACAAATTCGTTAGATATAAATGCACGGACACACACACACAAAAATGGCAGTAGTATTTAATTCTGGACAAAAACGTGTCCATCATGATTTGGAATCTCTCGGAAATGAAAACAATTTATACTGCAGCTGGTGTGAAAGCATTAGGGGTAACCTTCAATCAACATTTAGGTTGGGATGAGCATGTTCAGTGCGTAATGGCAAATATGACTAGAGCGCGTGGTACACTTTGTATATTGGGAGACACTCTTCCCCTCAAAATAAAGCTACTGCTTCACAATTCTATATTCGCTTCTCATGCAAACTGCAGCTGCCTTGTGTGGAGAACGACGTCCCCGCCCCCCCCCCTCCCCTCCCGCCAAACAAATTAATTTGTCCAAGTGGAAGCGGAATTACCAGATGCGTGCATAAAAATGTTATCAAAGTTCAGTCTTTGGATGTATTCATTCAGGTGATTACTGAAATATTTTAAAGGTACAAAATAGTTGTGGGTCGCGACAAGCTAAAAATGTATTTACATTACATCTTTTTTATTATATTGTGTAGCAGGTCTCGCGTGATCCACGGCTTCCTAATCATGTTAGATAAAGAGTTGTAATTGGAGGAAAATTAATACAATATATTTGTTTAAAATTTTCCATAAATGTATTCACTGCAATGCTTGCACTATCTTCTATGAACGTTATTCCATGTTGTGTGAATTAGTTCTCGACAAAAAGTCTCAAGTTTAGGCGATGTTGTAGAAAGCGTTAATGTAGAGAGTCGTTACTTTTTTATGTGTTGCTTAGTAACATCCTTAGAATTAACGTTCGTGAGAAAGAGTTAGTGTAGATGAATTGGTAGCAACTCTTATTGACATATTAATGGTGTTAAGTAGTCCAAAGCTATCAAACAGATACGTCACCTGATGTTCAGAAGTTTCGTAAGACAGCGTGTCAGTATTCATATCGCCGCCACATACAAATAAATGTCTATTCATCACAGCATGCTAAATAAATTTCCTAATTGTCATAAATTTGAAATATTTCCGGAGGGGGACGCTACACGTCTGAGATGACGTAATTGTTTAGGACAGCTGTCATCATCTTACAATCAGGTTCTGAACAACAAAATTATGTTAGGAGTACACAAAGGAGGAGGAATAAACTTTTATTATAGAACCAGCACTTTATGATGGCCGGGCCTAAGCCTTCCATGAGGGGACGTCGAGGGCTTGCCTCACCGCCGCCTCACGGGCATGCTGGCTCGCCCAGGTTTGGTCGTCGAGGACGAAGCTCCGCAGAGTCTCACGCAACCTCAATGAGAGGGTCGTGGTGTTAATGTGTGTGTATTGTGCTGTGCACTCCCACAGCATATACGGAAGCGTAGCCGGATGAGTGCCACAGCACCAGCAGTTGCGGGTAATTTAAACGTCTGGGATTATAAGGTGGAGGCGGGCGGGTGAAGAGTACGTTTTTGTAGCAGACGCAGGGTGGTAGCCTGGGCCCGGCTGAACTTGGGGTGCGGTGAGGGGAAGGTTTCCCGACTGAGGTAAAAGGCCTTAACGAGATCATTATAAGTGGTCAGATTGTCCCAGGTGTCCAACTCGTCTCCAGTGACTCCGGCGTGGTTGACTAGGCCTCGCGCAGTGGAGTGGGTGACCTCTTTGAGGTTGGGGATGTGTGGGTGGACAGCGCCCGCATGGGCCAGGATCCATGTCAGGGAGATCATGCTGTCTTTAGAGTGTGGTACCTGGCAGAGGATGCGAAGAGCTTTAGGAGAAATGCTACCTTCGCTAAAGTTAGTGACGGCTGAGCGAGAGTCACACACGATGGTGTGACAGCTAGGTGGGATCTAGAGTGGCCGGGGCGATGGCCCCTTCTTCACCCGTCTCAGCAGTGGGGGTAGTTACGCTGGAGGCGTGATGTAGGACTCCATCGCGTGTGGCGACGGCCACAAATCTTGTGCCGTGGGAATATTGGGCTGCATGAACAAATGTGACGTCAGGTACGTGAACAAGCGCTTTTATGATAGCTCCGGCCCGAGCTTGGCGTCGGGCCATGTTATATTCAGGGTGCATGTTTCTAGGAATAGGGTCTGTGTGGATCCAGCTACGGATGTCAGTCGGGATTGATTGTTAGGGGCCCTGTTGCTGATGGGAAGTGAAGCCAAGCGTGGATAGAATAAAGCGTCCCGTTTCAGTAAGGGTGAGCCATTCAAGCTGAGAGCGTTGTTGGGCTTCAATGAGTTAGGCAAGGGTGTTGTGAACTCCCAGTTGGTTGAAGAGTTCAGTGCTGTTGTAATGCGGGAGGCCAAGTGCTTGCTTGTAGACCCACCTCCTCGACTGTAGAAACAATTTACCAAGTAAACATTGTAACGAGGCAGAGAAAATCGATTGTCATTAATAGTGTACCAAGTTCGGTTCAACTCAATTCAATTTAATTTCATTGGTAGGAGGAGACAAGAGAAAAAGCTGTGGTTACAGCTTGACGGAGGGCCTGCCCTCTATGGCAATGCAGTAGAAGTACAATGATGCATACAATACATAAAGACACAATCGAAATGGTCATACAAATGAATAAATAAATACATGAATACAGAAAAAAGATGCCCTGCGCACTTATGATGTTCATTTTCAAAACATTTTTGGTGCAAATTTAGCAGTTTATTTTCGCAATATATCAGCGCATAAAATTTTGGAAGGAAAATAAATAACAACAAAACGTAAGTTACCGGTTACGGCTATATATAATAGGTTAACATGATTACGTCAAACTGAAAATCAAGGTGCGAAAATAAGAAATCTAGAGACACATATTTGTTTCTTGCGGATTTGCAATTGAAAATTAAAAAAATGTCAGGCATATATATGTCTCCAATATGTATGCAATTCTGTTGGAAAACGAACCTGGTTCAAGAAAGAAATATGGGTATAACGTGACAGGAACCTCAAGCTATGCTCGGGAAATCTTCTTTACTCTTCACAAGAATGGCTGGAAAGCCATGCAATTGCGTCTCATCTGAACTTTACAGCGTGTACACCATACAAAACGGATGTCAGTCTCTCGCACCCATTGCTTTACCTCCTGGAAAAGAGTTCGAGTTTGCTTGGTCAAGTTCTCCCTTATCATAACTTCAGATTGGGCATCCCTTAGGTTTTTACGACCATGTAGCCAGGTCTTCTGAACTGATTGTCGCGAGAAGCGTATGATTTCTTTCGCCTTTAAATCAAAATCCCCAAACATGCCGAGGACATATAGCACAAAAGTAGACACGTTGAACTAAATTGGCTCTAGAGGCGCACATCATTTACCCTTTATTGAAAGTGTGGTTAAGCTTAGGTACGTGTATAACCATTTTTTATACAATTGCCTAGCTTTGGGTTCTCATGAGCGCCCTTACTCCGGCGTCTTACCCCGGCGTTTGGTTCATCCCACAGCACCAGTTCTGCTTGCCAAAAGTCGCCCACTTCGCACTCTCATCGCAGTGGGTGGTCTCAACCCAGAAGGCCTCCCGTAAACCCAGTGAAAGTTTCAAAACAGATTGAGGACGTTTCAAACCTAATGCCTCTAATCATTCGCTTTACCAGGTGTAACTTCAGAGGAAACCAGCTACTAGATGTTTCGACTGGTCTTTCCCCTCTATACTCAGGTCGGACGATCGATTTGCACGTAAGAATTGCTTCGGACCTCCACCAGAGTTTCTTCTGGCCTCGTTCTGTCCGGGCCGGACAAGACCTTTTAGGGATTTTGCACAAAAGGGCTTTGTGCAAACACAAAGCCATTTGAGAAGTATCCAGCCTGAGCTAGCTATGCTGGAAAGTCATCCATTCGTGTGAATAATTTCTGATTGTACTGTTTCGTTTGTACCAAGAAAGCACTAAAGTAAAAGAAAACCTCCGTGGCCTAAGAGTTAATGTATCACGCTTGTGTGCTTGAGCTCGATTCTTTGTTCAAACCCACCCGTCTGAGAATTTCAGTTATGATTATTCATGGAAATACATGCATGCTTACGCAAATCCGAAACATTATGGTGACCGTGGTTAGCGAAATTCACCTGCAGGTCCGTGTAATTGTTATAGCGATAAAAGCCACGTCATTACTACAAATTGCAGTGAAGGAAGCTGACATTTCACTTCTTCGGTACGCAACACCGCATTCGATGTGTCTTTTAAACATTTGTCTGCAGAAACGTTTGCCTTTCAAAGACCGATTTGTTATGTTCATATGCATATGTGCATATATTTATGCATATGTGCATATAATTGGGTATGTGCATATATTTCCCTCAAATAGGCCTGAGGTTTCTTTTGCGCTGTATAACGTTGACGTGTATGAGCCCGTGACACCAGTGCTCTTAGCTTGATTGGTTTTGGCTGGGCGGTTGAATCGAGTGACAGACATAGTTTTTCGCGTTTAGGTAACCCAAGAAAAACTACCGTTTTTGAAAGGTTGCACTGACTTTAGCATGAGCAGTACCAAGTTGCATTAACTTTAGCATCAGCGGTGCACACGGGGTCCGAGGTACGGGTACGCTTTGCTTGCTTTCGCACAGAGAGCTTATTTAGTGGAGTGAGGGTGTCGGCAGGTGCAGTGCAGTCGTGCCGGCAGGCATGCGAGTAAAATAGTTAAAGAAACGGCCCTGCACGGAAACTCAGGTAGTATCTGAATGCGAAGGCCATGGTGCACTCGCCCCATACCCTATACCCTATAGTCTGATGGTGTTTTGTAGTGACAATAGTAAAGTTCTGGCAAAATTCTATTGCAAATCTTGTTATCTAAAATAATTATTCAAACGTCCATTAGCGCGCAGATAGCTCACTTTACCAAATAAGAATAGGCACCTATATCTATTCGTCAAAAGTTATTACGGTGGTTTTAGTTACCTATTGTCTTTACTACCACCACTTATGAGCCTTCCGACGCTCGCCACTACTCACACAAACATCAATAAAAGGATCTTTTTATTTACTATTCTGCCCTTCTCTGAATGCATTGCTGCAAAAGACCTCTAAACGCATGTAAACTATAACTATGCATTGCAACGTCAGTGAATGTACAGTGGGTGAACAAGGATTGTAGCAGGAGCCAGTGTTTGACAAGGGGACTTTTCTCCCTCAGGCCAGCAAATGCTTTCAATGGCTGTGAGCCATTGAGCGATGGGAAGAATAATAAGCCGGTGCGTAGGGTAAAGCGAAGGAAGTCGAAGTAAAATGTTCTGCTGGGATAGTTGAATCATAACGAACCCCTAAATATGATAGTACTGTGATGAAGAAGACGTAAAATATGCTCTGAAGATTATGCACACCACCAACAGCAGCAGCATCGTGATCGCTCCGAGAAAGACTACGCTGAAGTTGCGGTTCAGAGCGCTGCCCGACGTAACTGTTTAGCCGCCCGTTCCGTGCCAGTACATCCGAAGGATCTACATCTACGCCAGTTCCAATAAACCTCATTTAAATACAAATAGAACAAAACAAAGACAAAGAATACAAGACTGGCGCCAGTTCGCGTGCCATGCACTGTGTGCAAAAGCAATGCAAAAGTACGAAGGAGGTGGGGGGAATGATAGCGAGGAAACACGTAGGGGCACTGCCATTCGTTGACGCAACGTAAGTTACGACATAACATAAGACAAAACATAAGTTTATATGCACTTGTAAGCAGTCGTTGGCAATCCGCGGTGAGCATTGTTTTTACACAAAACAGAAGCTACGAGAAATTATCAAGACAGTTTTTAGCAATTTTTAAAGAAAAGATAAAGAAATCTAACCGCAATAGAGTCAGAAACAAATACTCATTTAACCGTTATCCTGTACAGCGCTGCTTTGCCCTTTATTACTGCGATTTTAGTACTAAGAAGTAACATTGTTTTTCCATCTGAAAAACAAACAATATAAAATTACGGGAAATACATTGTAAATGGAACGGAGTTGTATAAGAATGTGTACGGTTAAGAGTAAACAATCACGCTTATCCCACGCGCTGCGGCAGTTTCAGTGGCATATTTCATCAATAGCGCCGTGATCTTACCTCGAACTACTAACTACTAACTACCTCGAAAACCATCGGGAAAGGCGGCGGAGAGAGGTCACACAGCGATTTATCCTGCGAGCAACCAACTAGACCATCTTCCAGCACGCATCTTCTACTACTGCATTTGGCGCAGTTACCAGGCATGCTTTCTGAATAGTTCAATAAACATTATTGCGTGCCGAATCGCAGTGTCGATGTATTAATTCTGAAGCGCAAGCACGATTTTGTGGTGTAAAACCCTGTATCTTCGCGATCCCGTTATTTGAAGAAAAACTATACACAGCTTATCGCGTAATTTGCATATCGAATTGTCTGCAGTGTTCCGAAAATGAAACGAGTGAGTGCTGCTTTGAAGCGCAGAGCTGCAAGTGTAATAAAGGCGCGTCAACGCAATGACCAATGCAGCTCGAAAAGCAAAAGTGATCTATGGGGCTGTGGTCTTTGCATATGTATAGCTACAAAGATAATAAATTGTGCACCATATGTAGCGGTATTTGAAGGCTTCGCTCGCTATATGCGCACGTGCGTATCGTAATAATGGAACGAAAATCTAAAGAAATATTTCGCTCATCCATTACAAAAGAATGCACAAAAGAAATTGTGCTCTTTTTAGTCTTTTCTGTCGGAGTCCACAACCGCAGGCCACAACCACGTAATTAGGTGGTGTCTTCTTCATACTTGTGTCATTGTCCAGAGTGCTGCTCTAGCGTGTCCTTTTTTTACAGAAGCATGCCCAGCAGTGACTTTTTGTTAAGGTGGAAATGAATAAACGAATGGCACATTTGTTCCTTTATCATGCAAAAAGGTATAGCTAAGTTTTGTTCGTGTGGTCGATGCAAGGCAGTTCGAATAAAGACTATTGCAGAAGGCATTACCTAAGGTTCAAGTATTCAAGGAATGTAACCACTTGATTTAATTTGATAGTAAGATGAACCCTAAGAAGTAGTTGCATATCCTAAACACATCAGATATGCCAAGTTTGTTTGCCTGCTTTTTGTGCACATTTCTTGTGGCGCCATTGCTAACGGACCTTTCGGAAGTAGCTGTAGGAGTTGAAGTACGCCTGCGAAGTGATACCTTAAAACTGTATTTTAACCGTGTTTTCCTAATGGTGCAGTCAACGGAAAGGCCAATATACCTGAATGAGCATAAACTAATCTAGCGTATCTGTTCCATTTTTTTGTTTTATTATATAGGATTACTAACCGACATATGATATAACTTCACTCTGTGCCATTTTTGGTAGAACCTTTTACCCAGTACACCTGTTGCGTGTTCGCTTCGACTTGTTTTGCAAATTTTCTTACTGTGCGTAACCGGTGGCAAATAGGTACATGCCACTTGGTCGATGCGCTTCAACGCTGTGCGACTGGGAGAAACAGAAACAACAGTTTTGCTTCAATACCATGCCAGGGTCTAAACCAGAGGTTTTCGTGGCATATCGAAGGCGTAAGCTGTCAACCTTGACCACTTTGGCACGTGAGAAGAACAGTTGTAGTTATTGTAGGAATCAAACATTTTATTTAGGGCCTGAATTGCTTGTAACTATTGCCGCCAGTCGGCAAGCTATAAAAATTAAAAGCACGAAGTTTACAAATTTTTAACTCTGCACCAGAAACGGATATTGCAGTTATGTAAACTATATTGCGGAGAGCTTCTAAAGGGCAAAATCATTTATAAGCTTACAGTTGACCATGATTTGTTACGTTTACAAGTGGTTTGCAAAAGCGATAAGTAGAAAAGAGTGATATATATATATATATATATATATATATATATTACAGGAGTGTAAAATACATCAATTTTGTCCAATTAATTTATTTACATGTAGTACCCTCAGGGTATTGCTAAAAGCAATTTTGGGTATTGTTGAACGCAATTCATGGTTCATTAAATACAATACTCTCAGATTAGATGTATTGCTAAACGCAATTTACAAAATTGTTTATAATTTTTGATTGCTGATATACCTCATTGAAAAATTGATAGTTTTGTTTTTAAAAGTTTTGCCATTTTCAACAATTCCTGCTGGAAAAGCGATAACGTGAAATCAAAATCCGCTTTCTACAGCCACTAGATTTTAACTTTTGCTTTTAAATCTAACGAATCTTCACAAATTTCTCGCGGGTGTTACCAAGGAAAACAATATCTCATTTTCCAGTTATTTAGACATGAAGCCCCAAGGTAAAATTTTACTTAAGAGAAAAAGCTGCACTATACCGACTAGTGGAAGCATACATTGGATTTAGGGTGCCAGGGTGTCAAAGGTTTCGTGAAAATTTCTGTAATTAGCCTGTTCAACAAATGGAATCAAGCAGTTCAGAAATCCTTTACTGCGTATCAAGAACAGATGTAGATAATGTCTGTAAACTGAATTTCTTACAGCACTACAAGCACAGAAATGCGATGTACGAGTTTTCCGCTTAAATGACAGTGCAAAATATCTATCATAATTTTGGAAAAGCGCTAATCATGACCTAGTGGTGTATTTAATAGCAGTGTATAATATATCAGTCTTTACGCTTAAGATGGCTGAGCAAATGTAGTTTGGCTGTTGAGTTATTTAGTTGCAATCAGGATGCTTGAACTGCTGATCTTTATTAAAAATAGCTTATCAAGACAATCAATCAATCAGTCAATCAATCAAACCAAACTTCCTCAAATTCGCTGAGGTGGATTCCAAGGAAAACACATTTTTTTCAGGAGTTCCTGAGGTAAATGCTTTTCCTGAAGGGATCATGTACGTGTAGAGTTACGAAGGATTGACTAACTTCCATCGGCCTCTCCAAATTATGTGATTACAGCTAGTCTGTTCGTTTGCAATCTTGAATTGTTCATGGCACACAGTAAGACCAACAAGTCAGTATCATTTCTCGAAATACCCTTATAGATGCGGTGTGTTGGCCCTGGGCGAGTAGGTTCCAGTGTTGCAAGTAAAGAAAGCCGAAGCAGCCTAAACCTTATCCCGGTTGCTGCCGCAGAACTGTTTTCTGAAGAAAACGTAAAGTCGAATTTAAGTCTGAATAATACGCCTTTGCATTTTATTGCGATAGCAATTATATGGACAATTCAACCGGATTTCTGCCGTCGCCGTCGCCGTCGCCGTGAGGATCCATATAGATTCCAAGGGCGATAATATCGGCGCCGTGCGCCGTATGCGCGAGCGAAAGCGCGCGGGGGACGCGCGCTATCACGGAGGGCGAACCCCCCCCCCCCCCCCCCGCGCGCTATCACGGAGAGCGAACGCTCAGCGGAAAGCAAACGTGACCGTCGCGCAAAAGACTGTGGGGGTATGGGAGGGAGGGAGGGAGGCGGGGCGGCGCTGTGCTCCGGCACCAAAGGCGTATCTTGCCACTCAATCTCCCACGCGAAAGCAACAAAGCGGGAAGAGGGGGGGGGGGCAGCTTCTCTTTTGCGCTTTGCCCGGGGATGCCAGTCGTCCGCACCGTCTCTTATCTCCACACGGCTCTGACCTTTCTATGCGCTGTGCATTCGCCGCTCAGTTTCCGTTGAAGCGATAGACTGCGCTTGCTGCCAGCGTTTTGACAGTCGTTGGCTGCGGTCATTCAGTGTGATATATTCATGTGTGCTTGTGCGCGCTGACACCACGATTGTTAATTCAGTTAGTAAGCAATGTGTCCAAGTTTATGCAGCCGATAAAACTACTATCCCTACCACGAATAGCTCTCTGCTAATTTGCTATCGCAATCGATGCTTCACCTTTCAGGCGAAACTGCGACATTTTTTTACTAGAAATCGCTTTCCATTACAAAAATAAAATGGGACACCACGGATTTCTAATACCACATTCGTGCATGCATTCAAGTGTTGAAATTTATCAGCCTACTACTGCAAGAACTCAGAAAAAGAGCACCGATTTCATTGTATCAAGCTGGCTAGGTGGCTGCTTGTTACCACCCGTTTCCAATCAACAACAACAGCATCGTATCGTGCGATGGGTCAAGGGATGTAACATGTGCGCCGCGTAGTCACAATAATTGTGTTTACTCTTCGGTATAAAGCCCCTATATATAAAAAGAGTAGCGCCATTCTTAAATATTGCCGCCACCACGCTCATCCTGGCGTTTCCTCCTCGCTGCCTCCTGTCCTCCCACCCTCCTCCGCTCCCCCATTGGCCAATCCGTGTCACGTGGAAGCACGCGTTGCGCTTTTGTATATTTTTTTTCTTTCCAGCGCGCTTCGACCGCCATTCTCGTGCCAGTGCGACGAAAGTTCTGTACGCACAAAGGAATCAAACGTGTTAGGGACAAAAACTTCGTTGTGATGGCATGATGCTGCGCCTTCGGTTGCTGCAACCGACAAGGCGAGGGCAAAAGGCTTTTTTTAGTTTACCATCTGGCGATCGCAAACGCTTGCTGCACACTTGGTATTTGTACCGTCTCGCATCGTCGCGTTGCTACTTCCGAAACGGCATTATTAAGGACAGTTACTGACTGACGAAGCAAAATCGCGCCTCAAAAACTTCTCCGCAGAGCGCGATCGACGTTTTCCGTGCATTTCCTCTGGTAGCGCGTTAGCTGTCGTCTGCCACGGCAGGCCCGACGTAGGCGGCGCCACTGTCGAGATCGCGCCTCGATTGCGCTGGCAGCGCCGAGCGCGACAGTGGAACGGAGGAGGATGGAAGTGGTTGGCGCTACTTTCTATATATAGGGGTTTTACTTCGGTAGACGTTCTGGCGCCTCCTCCCAAGGTACGCTGCTGAAGAAGCCAATCGTCAAGCTATGCGCACGGCTGCAACCACGTAACGACGGACTCAGCATACCACTGTGCAGAAGCAGCACGAGCCGCAGCTTACCGTCGACACCGGGCGGAATGTTCAGATCGTTTTTTGTGAAAATGACGCAAAAAAACTCGCCGCCAATACCCTCTACTGCGTGCT
Organism: Dermacentor silvarum; assembly: GCF_013339745.2. Taxonomy (NCBI): domain Eukaryota; kingdom Metazoa; phylum Arthropoda; class Arachnida; order Ixodida; family Ixodidae; genus Dermacentor; species Dermacentor silvarum. The sequence continues at coordinate 36,690,571 of NC_051158.1, forward strand.
GCCCGAAAATGGAGCTCCTATGGAACCGCTCTTTCAGCTTGCGCTGTGACTGTGATGCGTGTGCCGTGCAGGACTGTGACTTTTTTTTAATGCGGAGCTTGTTTAATACCTGAGAAATGGAAAAGGATCACGTTTAAACACAGAACCCAAAATTCTACTGGGCAAATTACTGATTAAGATGGGGTATTTCATGAATAACATCTTCTTAGGGCACATGCGCCTTGTGGCGCGTGGCAATTTGCTCGATTCGAATGTCTTTGCCGACCGCGGAACAATCAACGAGCGGTCCTTTCGAACACGAAGCTTCATGATTAAATTGTAAGCACGTAACTAAAACTAGTTAATCCTACAGACTTATGAGCGTTCAAAAACGCCAAACCTAACCAAGGAGACTGCTCGTAGACCACCGGCGGACACACATAAACGTTTATGCGTTTTCAGTTTAGCGTGCTTGCTTTTTGAAGCCGTAGCTATTGCGCAATGCTTTCTTCATTGTCCCAGTCATTGTTTGACCAATGCTGTGCTGTCTTAGTTCTTTAACGAGAATCCCGCGCAGCGACCATTTCTAGGCAACTTCGCCGAGCCATTGTGCATATCAAGGACACAGTCCACACGACAACGGAGAGGACGGTGAAGGAACCGTGAGTGCACACCTGTGCTGTGGACAAAAAACGGTTGTACATTTTTTTCTGTGCACCCGACACTAGCAATTTACAAAGGCAATTAGAGAACGCAATATTCTCGCTCCAAGAGCTGTTGTACTTGCCACCGAATATAACCTGAGAATGATAAAATTTTGATCTGTGCGATTGCAGAACGCAGTTGCAAAGAAAACCCCTACAGGTTCCTCCCCCTTGTGGGCTTCGGCAGAACTGATTCGTCATGTGCTTTGATTTTGTTTCCAAGATTCTCGAGTTTTTGCCCAACACGGAATAACGGAGAAAGAAGGCATTCTTTCGCTTCTCGAATGCTGTCATTGCTACTGGATGCCATAGAGCAAGTACTAGGAGGGAAAGAGGTAACTTCGAATGTTATTTTAAGGCGAAACTTTTTATCCTTTTCCGGCCCTAATCCAGAGCCAGGGAAGCTGAAACCAAGCGTTGCAGAAGAGAATATCTCGAGTTTAGATTAAGGGAAGCCTCAATCTAAGTTCGGGTACGTGAAGAAATGAAGATCCGGAGGCTCGTGAACGTGGCCGGTTGAAATTCATTGCGATACTAAGCAGAAAAATTACGCGTGGCCCATCTATTGCAAAAACCAAAGACCAGCGGAGATGCGGGAAGCCCAGCAAAAGTTGGACTAAGTGTGTGGTTTGCCACTACTTTACTAGGCTTTGCCCAGCTCCGCTGGTCTCTGGTGTTTGCGATAGCAGAGTCATGCATAATTTTTTGTCTCGAACGCCTTTTAACATCGATGTCTCACTCCTCACAGTGACCATGCCCTTCATCATGCACTCGCTCTCCAGCGTTTCTGTTTCATCATGAAAACAATCTGGGAGAGCTTTGATGTCTAAGGCAGCCTTATGAAAGTTCATTTTTAAATCTTGCAGTCTTTTTTGGACGCGTTCTATACGAACTATGATCTTGTTCCAAAAGCCAAGCAAGATAAAAAAATCATGACTTAACATTCGCTTGTATAACAGTGTTGCATCACTTTTGGTTTCACTCGTTTCATTTTCGTTATATGTCACTCCGTGGACAACTTCAAGTATCTCCTCAAGGTACTTGCTGACTGGCTTCACCGCTTCGGCCGCTGCATTCCACCTGTTCTCTGACTCTCACTTGACAACAATAGGCACGGCGTCCTTTAGTTTCTCCCAACGCGGCGTTGATCGAGAAAAAGGGACGTGAAGTCATTCGATGGTCCCCAAAAATGTAATTATCGCAGTGTCTTCCTTTGCAGCTTGTACTCTCACCAAGTTGAGCAGTGACCATCGCAATTTACCACGATTGCCAATTTGCTTTTTTTTTTCAGCTATTCTTAGATTGATAGCGGGAGAGGTGGACACGTTAGCCACATATAGTAATATTCGTAAATGCGGATGGGACGTATCGCCCGTGCACTTACTTAAACGGTTTTAGTTGAGATCACATTTCTGACGGTGCATAGCGCGATGAATGTGGCGTATGAGTCACGGTTTGACGTGGAATGCTAAAAGCGAAGATAGAAGAGCGTTGTATCTAACATACTTTAGGTGCACTTTTGTCACACTAAAGATGAACTCTGCAGCTACATATAGCATTAGCGTCATCGCATGATATATGCATAAACGTTTCTTTGCATTTGCGTCAGTGGAGTTACTTTTCCGCATACTTCGTATTACTATATCTGCGGAAATATCAAATAGAGCCTCGCTTAACAGAGACTCCGCTGCACGGGTGAGTTTCGCCATTTGTTATTTGCTTCAAGCCAGGAACGGAAGAGTTGCGGTAGAAAGCAAAAAAGTTTCCTGCAACAAATATTGTTTTTTTTTTTCTAAAAAAAGCGATGCATGCTTTGCTCCAAAAGGGACATGAATACAGTCAAACCTACACATAGCTAGATCAAACTCAGTCGCATGATATTTCTTCAGGCATAGTTTGCATACGTCGCCAGACGATTGTCAGGAAGTGGAGATATGCGTCTTTCGGTTCCTTTATCTCTTTGCTTTCACTTTCACTATGCGCACCCCGCGATGACATGCACATCGGAAACAATGGCGAGCATCTCCGATTGCCGTGGCGTGAGCTAGGTACTCAGTCACGTGATGCATTTGGCGCGCTTTTAAAGCTGTAGCAAGCAGAGTCCCAATGGAAATTATTTATTCGGTATTCGAAGAATTCAGCTTGCATCCCTTATTTATTACAGTGAGTGTGACATTTTATTTGGGCAATCGTCAATACGTCACATAAGTTTTCACATAGTTGTTTTAGGACAAATTAATAAACACAATTTGTATAACTCGCAATAGATAGAGAAGACAGGAATATTTGCCCCATTTCTTTTTGTGGCTAATCCCTATACTTCAGCAGCTGCAGCGCGCCCTCTACAATGGTTGGAAAGATCTTCTTGGCAGAAGATTGCTCTGCGCAGGTGTGCTAGTGCTTAGTCTAACCGATATTACACGAAGCTATGTAGTACTTAATGTAGCCAAGGCCCTATGCTACAAGCTAAAAAAGAAATAATGCACATGAAGAGTATGACTTGCATCAGTTGCAGAGAATGGCTGGCGCCATACTCAGCAACTGATGAATGAACTAGCACCGGCTAGAAATAATTAAAAAAAAACAGCATTAAGAAACGAAACGTCTCCCTAAGTCTTCAAAAAAGAAGACGACACGGACTAGAGTTGAGACTAAAGATAGTGTTCTTCATAAAGCATATTGCTCTCGCATAACAGTTCAAAACATACTGCACATAATATTGCGCCAGCTATTGGATGACTAGCTGCTCCGCATTTTGGGTGAAACTGAATGTTCTAACTTCTTTTTTTCCAAAGAATGCAGAGATATTTATAGTATACCAAGGTAGATTTGGTGATTTTTATGTGCCCTAACAATGTGAACTCTGCCTTTCATTTAAGGATATGAAGACAGTGTTCCTCCAGAAAGCATATTTTTCTTGCGTAACAGTTCAAGATACACTGCGCGTATAATTGCGCAGCTATTGGGTGACTGCTTCAAATATTACAGCAGTGTGTAAAGGATATATAACGTTGTTAACTGACTCATTGATGGCCAATGAACTCCAGCACAATGCAACTAAAGCAACCTACATTATATTTAGGACGCCTATTACAAGAATTGAGGGCAGAATACACGCACAATTTAACAACTTCCTTATTAAACGGGTCAATCAAAAAAATATGGGGTTTTACGGGCCGAAACCACGATCTTATTATGAGGCACGCCGTAGTGGGGGACTCCGGAAATTTGGACCACCTGGGGTTCTTTAACACTTTGTGATGCGCTATTTTCTCATTACATTTTTCGCTAAAAACCTGCAAAACGACACTTAGGATGACTTAATAAATGGTTTGACACATTTTTTATTAAATTCTGCCCAGCAGTTCTCGTAAAAAAAGTGGTACATATATGTACCACTGTCTTTATTACAGGGTATAAAAGTGGTACACATTTGTACCGCTGTCCTCAGGCCGTATCAATAAAAAAAAGAAGGTGTAACTTACATATTATTACAAATCAATCCTGCTCGTCACTTCTGAAACGGTCCGAAGCATTCAACGCAAAAAAAAAAAAAAGACGCGTGAAAATTTTTAAAAACTCCCGCGCGTTTTTATTTCTTGCTTTTCAGAGCTATCGCCACGTCATATAGGGCACTGCATGATTGCAAGTAAAGCTTCTGGACAATGGGATATCATACCGGTGCTCGTTATTATAGTGCGCTTGTGGAATTGACTACACATGCACGCAGGACAAAATGGGCTATAACCCGCGATCGCAAGTGGCCCCTTCCGACACGTGACACGCTTCACCGCATAACACTGCTGTACGACGCAGTAAGCTAACTGAGTGCGCTGCAGTGTGATGTTATCACAAGTTTCTCGTCGAGATAACGATTACCACCGAACCGGGCCCGTGCGATCGGGAGGGTGCGTAAGCAATCGGGAGTCTCCCGGAGAATTGGGGAGAGTTGGCAAGCATGTAAACTCAACCTGGGCGACATGATCGGTGCGATAGCCGCCCGGCGATCGCCTAACAAATCAAGCCTGAGAAAGGTTCGTTGAAAACACTGACCAAATACGGGAACAAAAATGTATGTTTATGGTTGCAAACGAATCACGAGGGTTCACTTAGCAAGCCGGTACAATAAAACAGTTACCAGGAATGTTTACGCAGCGTTCTCGAGAGTTTCCTTGAGGCCACAACAGCGGGCAGAGAATATTCAACAAGGCACTTCGAAAAAGAGACTCAGCATGCGCGCCACATGGCGTTGTGACGAAAAAACACAAAGTAGGCGTCTACAATACTTTGGTAGATGGTAGAACTAGTAATAGTGGCGCCAATTCAAATTGTTTATTTGTTATAGGCATTTGAATCAAGCTAAAAAAGTGGTGCAATATTTGTACCACTGTCCCACAAAGGGTTAACGTGCACCTAAATCTAAGTAAACGGGTGTTTTTCGCATTTTGCCCCCATCAAAATGCGGCCGCCGTGGCCGTAAACAGGTAAATCAACAATAGTTTGTGGGAATACATTTCGGAGAAGAATTATCATGGAATGAACATGTATTTCATTTTCTGTGAATTATCATAAAAACATTGGTGTAATCTATAGCATTACGCCCTGATCCCTCTGTGGCTGAAAAAAAAAGTGTATAATGCACATATTTATTCAAAGCTTTGCTGCGGAATATTGATTTGGGGTACGACCACCAGAACAAACTACACGAAATTGATTACATTAAAAAAGAGTTATTCGCTTGTGTGCAAATTACTATGGCTGTATGTGGAAATTCTTCTAGAAATGCGGAAGAGAAATCCAGGCGCACAATGTAGTGAACGTAACTTCTCGGACACTTCTTGCAACACTGCACACAACACACACCAAAAGCAAGGACCAATCACGGGAAACCAACACTTATCTACCAATCCACCAAAATGATGAACAGATACAGTGAATCTGTATCATTAAATTTCTCTTAAAAGACATTTGAACAAAAGAAGAAGAAAGAGATTGGTTAGATAGGGAACATATATAGTTTAAAATTCAATAAATGAGTTTATTAAAATTAAAAATGTTTCTGTCATGAATTACAAATATTTTCTTTTCACGATCCACATGATATGATTTCACCAATTATTTTTGTTCTTGTGTTTTTGTATGACCACAAATATATTTGAATGCATCCATGTCCGGTTTCCAGTTTCTTCATTATTTTGTATTATTTTAGCACACCATTAGAATCTAAAATGTTTAGTTGTACTTACCCTTTGCTCTACATTGTTCAATAAATTTGAAGAATGTAATGACAATGGACATTGTTATCATGAATTTTCACAGTAATTAACGCTGTTGTAACCTGCGAAATTCCTCATATGTATGTGATCTGCTGTCAAACCTGTCGTTTGCGGGGGCTGAGACCTTTGTCAGGCTTTATGCCTTTAGTCTCAACCTACCCTCGTTTGAATGAACGAGAAATAAAATTGATTTCATTTTGGGTGAAGCTGAATGTTATAACCTTTTTTTTTCAAGAAATGCAGTACTTTTTTCTGTATACCAACGTAGATTTGGTGATTTTTACGTACCTTATAATGTGAACTATACAAGTCATTTAAGCATACAGAGCAGACTTAAATCACCACAAGCATGTAACCTGTAGCGAAAAGATTTTATCAAGGAACCAGTGCCAAGAGAAATGATCTCACGAGTTCGCGTTGGTCGCACCTGCCAATTTATAAGTAGTGACGCACTTGTTCATGGAAGCATTAGTACCAACGAGAACCTAACAACGTAGGTTAGAAGCATAAAATGTCAAATAATCAAGTATAATAAATTTCTTAAAGAAATATTAATAATATAAAGCTTCTCTTTCTGACGGGTCCTTCTAAGAAACGCTTTTGCAAGCATTTCGTTTGAAGAGCTTGTAAATTGACGCAGGTACACGCATGCTCAATCTAAAAAAAAAACATTATTATTAGTTTAGTCGTCATAGCATAGCCCTTGAAGTGAAGAAGAAAATGCGCATTCCCCGTACTTGAACGATGACGTTATGCATGTTGTTAATTGCTACATTTTACTGCTTAACTGATTAAGTCCCGATGCCATGCAGTTTTGTCGGGACGACCATGCCACTGTAGTAGCCATTCTGCTTGACGATCCAACTCACAGAGCTTAATTTGCACACATTTACTCCTTTTGATCAGTGCCAGCTGACACTCGCGTTATTCGATGTTTGGTGCAGCGATCGGACCAGGCTCAGCGCCAGCCAACACTGTCGTTCTGCAGCCGTCTTCGCCGTATAAGGACGTCATGCCTGTGCTGCGCGACGCTTCTTCCACGAGTTAAGCCTTTCGACAGCATATGTGCGAGTCTTTGACCCATCTGTGCAATAAACGCTCCAACACGTCCATATCCTCCTCCTGGTTCCCATAGTACCCAATTGGGTACGTTGCATTTATATCCTTGCAGGATAAGCTCAGCTGCAATTAAGTAAAACATTCAACTGCGATTTAAAGTCTGAAGCCTGTGCAACTGTGGGAAAGGGGTTTAAGCACATTACTGCTGTAAGCTTTTGTAAATATTCCTACCAATTCGGTCTATAGGCCATTCTGTCGTCACAGACGACAAAAGATAACCATCACATACCTCTCGATTATGCGAGTTCACAAAAATAAAATAAAGGATGCGGCATCAATAAGTCAACGTTCCACGCGTTGTTAGATCTTCATCTGTGTCTTTCGACACACACACAAAAAAAAAACGGTTTTCATGACATTATTTATAAGGAGACGGTTACTGTCTCCATTTACACGGAGATGCTGCCTCCTATCTAACTGGAGTATTCAAATGAGAAATTGAGTTTTCATGTTCATAATATACCAGTCGGTAATAATAACCGGCTTCAAAAGTTATTATGCCCCTAAGTGGTCTTCAGGACCGAGGAGGATATACACGGTCTGAGCATAGCAGCAAACGAGGCATGATAGATATACCCGCATAGTTGGTGAACAAGTCAAAGAGAGAGACAGGAGAGAAAATGCAGGGCGGTCAACCAGACGAACGTTCCGTTTGCTACCCTACACTGGGGGTAAGGGAAAGGGGGAATGGAAAGAGCAAAAGAGGGAGAGAGTGAGCACTGAGGGCACGTGGGATGATGCACAGGGATGAGCGGTCTCTTTCGTGTTATAGGTAGGGCTCAATACAAATGATGGCGTTTTCCCCCGAAAATTAAACAGCCTCGTAACCAGAATCCCGAATTCGAAGCCATCAAATATTAAGTGATGAAGTACTTGTTTAACTCTGCTGGCTGTCTGCAGCATGAATGTTTATTCAATTTTATTAATTTATATACAATACCTTATAGTCCCCATGGGGTTTTACGTGAAAGGTGGGCAGGTACTGTCGTCGGTCAGCTGTTCCACAATGTGTTTCAAAACAACAGGGTTCTAATCAAGTATAGGACCAGCGGGATGGTCGTTCCAGTCCTTTTACCCTCAAAAAAGAAGATTGAAGACAAATGGGCAGTTGTAAGCGCTGGAAAAGGGTACACCGCCTTGGCATAGTTCGTGAGGTTGGAGCACACACAGAATGTAACATCACCCACACACCCTCACACAGACACACACATATATGTATATATTTGCTCCAAGTTCCCACTGATTTTTTCCCTCCCTAAACTCTCCGTAACTGTTCAAGCAACTAGGGTCTGCAATACATAAAAGTCCCTTTTGTGCCACACTACTTCGGCGTTCGGTGTTACCTCTCCGCAAAAACGGAGCAACACTGCCCATATTGCTTTGTCCATGCAGCGGTTAGTGGCCGGCCGCGCAAAACATTTCAAGCTGCTCACTATACTCGTCCTACGAGTTGGGCGTGCCGTAGCAACAGCCTTTGCTGCATGCCGTGGTGCTGACTGTGAAGAAAGGCCAAACTTGTTTTTCTGCCAAGTTGCAAAATGTCGCACTCGACCATTTTCTGGGAGAGGCGAGAATGCCGCACAACGTGCAGTAGGCAAGGGTGAGCTCAGCACAATTTGCTCTTGTATGCCTGCGTTAGAAACGCACTGTTTGTACATCAGAGGTGGTCATAGCGCTAGAAGACACGGACAAGAACGAGATACCAGGATTAGCGCTCGTCCTGTTCTCTCGTTCTTGTCCGTGTCTTCTAGCGCTATGACCACCTCTGATGTATCTAACCAACTAGCCCAAAAAGCCATACTTGCACTGTTTGTGTCTTACGAAACGAGTGCCTGGTATAGAGCGTCGTGGCATTTCTTTTCTGAGTACCGCGCGGCGTTAGTTTTGCTGTGAGAAACGGATGCGCATCTTCCAAATATGAATACATTAGCCAAGTGGTGTTTTCAAAAATAACTACGAAAGTTAACCGCGTCATACCTTACGTAGCTAGGAATGACACACGGAGAGCTTATTTCTTGATTCCCCTCTTAGCGTCACTTGTCTGATGTCGCTATCGTATATGGCAACATTATAACGGTTCGACGAAACATTAGTTCTCATCGAAGCTGATAAGAGAAAATATCATTGAAACCACGATATAGGACTATGCAGCCATCCATTCTGCTAGCCTTGTGCCTGATTGCAGTTTACTGTGTGCAGCCTTGTACTATGGGCGGATCTCGGAAATCGTCCAGCGAAGGTAGGTACGAGTGTTACCTCCGTTCAGAAAATTTCATCAATAGGTTCAATGGCAATATGTAGTATCGCACTCAGTATGAGCTACAACGTGCGACGGCTTCGCCACGCACTTTCGGGTTGAGCTAGTGATTTCAAATTTCCGGAAATTTTAAGATAGCGGAAAAAAATTTGGTTTGTTTTTCGGAAATTCGCGAATGTGGCTGAAAGTTATGGCAACATGTGGACATCTTAGAACAAAAACGCACCTTTTTATTCACTCAGAAGTTCTTTGTAGCTTCGGGAATTCTGGTCTACGGACCAGGAAGGCTGTGAATTGTTATTTTATTAGGTAGGGTAAGCTATCCGCACACTTCAGAAACATCAGATAGCGGATAAAGCATGTTCGCCACGTGGTCATTAAAATGTTGCGTGTTCGCCATGGTAGAAACTACGTTAAACATGTGAGCGTATTTAGACCCGCAGCACAATGGGAACGGAGAAGTCATAAGTAACTATATTCTCTTCTTCTGTTTAGGTCAAAACTAGCTTACGATGGTATATTCTCTCAAAACTCTTTGTGTTGTTTCCACAGGAAAAAAATTGCGAATATTTGAAGAAACGAAGATTCAGTGTCGCGTCAGAAATTTTATTTATTTTCGTACGTTAGTTCATATTAACACCAGATAAGTTCTCATAACTTGCTAGATTGACCCTTTGGTTTCTTGAGAGCGTAATGTAGTCTTTTATTGAAGAACTGTTAACTATAGGTTCATGCAAATGCAGTCAAGATTCGTGATGACTTGACGAGCCACTGCCAGGAACTTAATGAGAAGAAAACGTCCCTACACGGAATGTCCCTTCTCTTTTTAGCCCTTTCTCTCTTATCTTACTGATGGTAAAATGGATCTTTATGCCTCTTGTGAGGGTTTATATAATAATACTGGTTAATTTAACCTTTCCATTAGAGAACCTCTCAAAGTCCGATAAGGACCGATAATATTGAGAATGGTCGGATCATGGCCGATAAAACTGATAAGGACAGATAAGGATCGGATAAATTTCGATAAGTTTAATGACGATCTATAAGGGTTGATAAGGGTCGGACCGAGTCCGATAAGGCTGATAATAACCGATGAGTGTTCATAAGTGTTTATATTGGTCAGATCAAGTTTGATAAGATTGATAATTACACCTGACTGCGTGTAGATGGGCAAGTGGCACAATGACTGCGAATACTTAGACACCTCCAGTGGAGTCTCTGTGTGAATGTTTTTCCGTCAACAAAACAGATGGCGTGTTCACACTTTGCTGATTGCGGCTTTTGCCCTTGTAATTTCACGCGCGCGTTTATCCTTGAGGCTAACTGATTGTGAGGCAGTTTGAAAAAGCGGTCAGCAACATTGTAGTATCCGTCTCTGTAACATGCAACGTTTTGTTCGTGTTTTAACAGCGAAGCTGTTTAAGCCAGCCGTAATTTGTGCGTGTGCCACGAAATTACCATCATCAGCATTGGCTCGAGCGTCGTCGTCTTCTGCCGCAGTTTAACCCAGCTGTAATTTGTGCGTGTGGCACGAAAGTGCCGCGCAGTAGCCATGGCAACCAGGCGACGCCACGCCGACACAGCTCCGCCGAGCTCCCTCCAGCTGCGCGCCACTGTGCATGCGCCGTGACGTCATCCTGGCATGTCTGCGCTCGAACCCGGGTACCCGGGTTCGAATCGTCATAACCACTGCGCTATACACCCACACTTGCAGAACGTACATTTATAGGAACCATATGCTTGCATTGTACATACGATTGCAACACAACTTCCTTTGGGAGAGAGAAAGAGAAAATGAGAGCGGGAGAGAGAGAAATAGAAAGAAGGAGAAAGCGAAAGAAATACAGGAAGGAAGAAAAGAGAGAATGAAAGAAAGCGAGAGAAAGAAAGAGAGAGAGAGAGGGGGGGAGAAAGAAAGAGAGATAACCTAGCTACAACCAAGAGACGCAATCAATTGGCCAGCTTCGCTTTGTCCAGAGCTTTGCACGGGCTAATGCAAGCTTTCGCCTTTTTTTTTCAATGCGTGAGCATTATAGGGCTACTTCCCTCGCAAATCTCTGTCCCCCATGATGCACTCGATAGGTATACATTGTATCCTGTAGGGGTGCATAAGTC
>NC_051158.1:36707020-36769311 GCF_013339745.2 Dermacentor silvarum
TAAAACGTTCTTTCGACAATTGTAGTGATTAGGTGGTGGAAGGTGACAGGTGATATCACATTTAGTGTCCCCCTGTCCCCATAACATATGTGCTGAGGTGGATTTCAGGCACCGCTCAGGGCATAATTTAAAGAAATACTTAAAGCATAATATTGATCACCCCTATTTTTAGGCTATGTTTTCTAATTGAACTCACGGGTGCGGTCAGTAATCAATGAGGGCAGAACCTGAGCACAATTTGATAGGCCAGTTGCTTCTATATACTCAGGCTGTAGCGCAGGGAACACGAGTACAAGAAATGTAAAAGAGACGCCACGAGCACTGAAATAACAGCCGAGTTATTTTTGCTGACCAACCGACACGCATGTATTGTTGGAACTCGGGGTAGCATTTGCGGCGGTGATTCTCCAGCCGTAGGGATGAGTACGTCAGGGAATAGGAGCGACAGAAAAATGGTTTATTGTACAATATGTACAGCGGCTCCAGCTATGGAAGCCTGCTCCATGTAGAACTTCGACCATTTGCCTCACTATATGTCTCAGTACACATCAGAACAGGTCAGGACACACCACTGCACCCAAGGTGTCCGCTGATAAAACGGTCGTCTTCCTAGTTGACTCGGCTAGGGAATCTGATCACCTTGTTGCGGCCAATCAGAGGGCTTGCATTGTTCACGGAGCTCCGCCTCTAATGTTGCACCCTCGTCGTCTCATTTGCCGCAACTACGTGGCCATCTGGGAAACTAAGATCGTCGCCGTTCCCACGGTAGTAATTCTACGAAGTTGGCCCCTCGCATCAATCAGTGGCATCTCCGTGACGGTCAGCTTGTCATGGTCGGTGTCGGGCACTGTCGCCGTCTGGACGGCGCTGATGACAGGGGCTGCCTCGTGGGCAACACCCGAATACTGCACGTTTCGAGGTTGAGACGTAACAGCACATAGATACAGAATATCGGTATGGTGAGCAATGAAACAATAGCATAAAGAACAGCAGTTTGTTCAGCGTTCGTGGCGCCTGATTTACGTTTCCTGTGTACTTTTGTGTACTAATGTGCGTACTTTCAATTTGCGTGATTATTGCCACGATGGTCACAAATGCAATAACACTTCATCTTCAGGTGGCATTTCTTCATTCTAGCATATTTTTTTCAGGCTGTCACCCTGGGTTTGATACCAATTTGATTAACATTCAGGAGCAGCAATGTTTACCTATTCCAGAACCTAATCAGAAAGCTGCGCCGAGGGAGTAACTGTATTTGCACGTTCTAGCCTAGTATAAGTACTGCACCTATCTTCTGCTAAGGTGAAAAATAGAACAAATTTAAATTACCGTTCCCAATAGACGTGTGTAGGCTGATTATAATAATGATTTTTATGCAAAGTGAGTGCAAATAAGATATAATTATTAAGTTGGTGTGGTTACAACGGGCACGTTAAAAATTTCAGGTCAATGTGTTTTCAATAACGAAAAAATTCCTGCTGGCCATAGCCGCAATATGCGAGATCCTTGTGCGGAAGTATCTTGCATACTCCAAAGCGGCGCGGTGTTTCTAACCAAGTGAGTACTTAGGAAATACATTTGAGACTGTATTCTTGAGTATAAAATAACTCTTGTGAAAGAATTCACACATTGGCTCCGAGCTTTATGTCCCCAGTGACGTCACGGTCAAGCTGCGCCTCCACACTTGCAGGGGCGTGGCTGGTTGAAACGTGCCCAGCCGCCGCCAGAGACGCCTGCCGCAGTCACGGACACCGCGCGCGTTTGGCGCGAACGCGGGGAAACGGGGAAATGCGGACGGCGTCAGCAGCAGCTCTGCTGACGCTGACGCCGCTGTTGGTGCTGCTACAATTTCTTTCTCTCTCTCTCTCTCTCTTTCGCTTTCTCTCTTCCGAGCATGGCGCGCGCCGCGCGCTTGCTTTCCTTCCCTCTCCCTAACGTCCCATGGCAAGGCAACATCTGCACGGCACGAAGAGGAGGCGAAGCACACGCCGATCCGCGAGGTGGTTTCTAGGCAACGCGTGGCGACGTCATCGTCAGGAGCAGTTTTTGTTCGCACTACGCGGCGCAACCAAGAGCTTAAACAGCTCCGCTGTTTAACTTGCCACTTGCCCAAGTGCGACTTTTCGCAGAGGTGAAGGCACTCAACAAGTATGCGTTTCACGACCGCGGCTTATTCACTTGTACAATGGCGGCGTTGGGGCGTTTCTTGCAGGTCCGTCAAATAACCCCCGTGTTTGCCTTAATGCTGGCGTAATCCGATAGCAGGTGCAGTATTTCGTCCGCCTCTCCAGCCGTTCGCACTCCCTGGCTGAGCCAACACTTCGTTCCTGGGTTACGCGGGCCGTCGACCCGCCTCGTCGCCACATGAAGTAACTGAGACACAGGTTGTAATGACAAAGAATCAGCCCTTATTCTCCACTGAGCAACTAAAACATATGGAGCTGGTGTGACGTCACCGGCTGGAACAGATAACAGCCTACACGGTGACACACTGGGAGACCAACAGCAGGCGGCGCAATCACCGCTCCCCTGGCTGGCGTTATCACGTCACCACACATAGGAAAACACATAGGCGACAGCTCCCCATGGTAAATTTTATGCGGTACGCGACGGAAAGGCGACAAGTGACAAAAGGAAGCCTGGGAAAACACGGGGAACGCGGGAGATGTAAATTCAAGATGATGAGCAACACGAGAACAAGGTGAGAGCTGGAGCCAACGTTTCGACATCTGGACTTGTCTTCTTAAAGGCCACATATGTGCTCCTCGGCACAGTATATATAGGTAGGGTTCTTCCAAAGGGGATAGAATGTAAGGCAGGTGGGTGAAGTAACGGAGCGAGAGTGTGTTACTGGTGAGGGTGAAAAATTGGGAAGAAAGATTCCACTACTGATAGTCGATGGTGGAATTTGAGGCAGCGCCGTGTGTTAGGTGGTTGACGTGGCATTGTAGGTTCCTTTTACGTGGAAGTAAGAGGCCTGGACGTCGGGGAGTGGGGGGGGGGGGGGGAGGGGACGGCGGTATCTGCTCTGCTGGAGGTCAGTGAGGTATCGCGTCTGAAGGCGAGAATAAAAGCTATCGGCAGAAAAATGGTGCTCGTGGAAAACGATTTCAAAGACGTGGGGGGGGGGGGGGGGTAAATGCATACATAAACGAACGAAAAGAAGGGGTGAAAGCAAAGGGAGGTTGGAATAATATTGACAATCGAATAACAACACAAAGGAGAAAAAGAAGAACTACACAACTTAATGAAAAATAACTAAGTGCTGTTGTCTAGGCTTTGAAGTTCAGTATAGCGAATAGATTCTAAAGCTCCCTTTGAAACGTTCATGACTATTGATTGCAATGTCTTGAACTTATGGGTCAGGTACGATTCTCTGTATTTTCTGTCCCGCGAAGAACGGAAATTTGACTGTAGTATGTAGAGTTTAAGTTCATAAAAGTTATGCACCTGGTTGGTTGATAAGCTCGGCGACGGCTTTGGAAAGCGTTTTAGATGTCTCCGCGCGATGTAAGTTTAACCTGACGTTGATTGATTGTCCCGTTTTGCCTATATATTGTTTATTGCAGAAAGAACGCTCAAGCGCATAAATTACATCGGAGCTAGTGCAAGTAAAGGTAGCTTCCACTTCGTGTCTATAGCTATTTGCGGTGCTTTTAATTTTAAGGTCACATTGAAGGTGCCTGCAGGTTTTGCATCTGGGGGGAGAACATGCTTTTATTACGAGGGAATGATGTTGGCTGACTTTTGCGTGCACTAACATGTCTTTAATGTTTCTGTTGCGGCGATCATTAACCCTTGGTACATCCGGGGGTATTCTCGTAGCATGTACTTTATGTTTGGGAGGGCATTAGAATATTACGTTATAAAGGCTGGTGGTCTATCACATTCTGGTGTAGCTTGTTTCTTAGCTAATGCCGACTGCCTCTCTAATCTTGATGTGACGTCATAAGCCCGGTCGAGAGGAATTTGTAGACGGTTTTGTTCCGCTAGCGTTACTTTAACATCATTTAGGTGGTGGATATGATCGTTGTCTTCGCTACTGACTCTTATTCGTTTCGCTTGTCCCACAAAAATTCATCGCTTGCTGTGCCGCGCGTGATGACTGGTGTAGTCTAAATACTGCTGACTATCCGTACAGTGTTGTTCTCAATTTTCCATTTTCTATGTAAACCGTTGTGTCGAGGAAGCTGATCTGACTAGGAGAGAGGTGAGCAGTGAACTTAATACTCGGGTGAAAACAGTTGAAATGGCTTATTAGGTCGATTAGCGCGTTTGTGCCGTGTTCACACATTATGAATATGTCGTGAATGTTATGCAGGTATACACCCGGCGACAAAATAAGCCGGGACACGAAGTCTGAGAAAAAGCTGAATATCTTCGTAGCCTGTAGCAGTAGCAAGTAAAACTGTATACGACAATCTTGTTAGCATATTTTAGTCGAAGCCCGAAATGCAAATGCCAGGCTACGTTGTGAGGCTGCGGATATATTCAGCTTTTTCACAGATTTCATGCCCCGGCTTATTTTGTTGCCGGGTGTACGTCTGGGGTTTTAAAGAGTTTGATTTTATCAGGCTTGCTTCAAGCTGTCCCATGAAAATGTTGGAATGCGTGGGAGCGAATGGTGTTTCCATGCTTGTGCCGAAAGTTTGTAGGTAGTGAATAGAATCGAATTCGAAATAGTTGAGCGTGAGAACTAACTCGAGAAGTGACTAGGTAAACTTCCGGAGCGTGCGCTTGAGGATTGACTGCGAGGGACTTCGACATGGCTTCAATACTTTCACTCTTGGGTATGTTAGAGTAAAGAGCAGAAACAACTAAAGTTACTAGAAAAGCGCAGTCGGACAAGATTTGGTTAGCGTTAATCGAGTCGATAATTCCAAGGAAGTGGGGCGTATCTTGACCAAAAGATGGTAGGGTGATTGGGATTGAGTTGTTTAGTTCTTTTTTGTTCTCTTTTTTTTTCGTTATTCAATTGTCATTAATATTCCAACTTCCCTTTGCTTTCAGTCATTCCTTTCGTTCTTTTATTTGAATATTTACCCCTCCCCATCTTTTTTCATTTTTTTCCAATGGCATCATTGTTCTGACGCTACTTTAAATCTCTATTTCAGGCGCGATAGTTCACTGACCTCCAGGGGAGCAGATACCACCCCCCCTCCCCATTGTCCAGGCTCCTTCCACGAAAAGAGGAACATACAATGACACGTCAACCAGCTAACACACGGCGCTCCCTCAAATTCCTCCATCGACCATCAGTAGCGCAATAACTTTCTTTTCAATTCTACACCCTCACCACTAACACTCTCCCTCGTTACCTCACCCACCCGCGTTACCTTCTCGTCGCTTTAGAAGAACCCCACCTATATATACTGTGCCACGGAGAGCATATGTCGCCTTGAAGAAGACAAGTCCACTTGTCGAAACGTCGGCTCCTGCTCTCACCTTGTTCTCGTGTGAAAAGGTAGCCTGCACCCTACAGTTCATTAGGTAGCAGCTACCATGGAACGGGTGATTCGGGCAGCGGAGGATATCTGGCCGCGTTAAGCTCTGGTCAGTGGCTCTGCGCCACGTTCGATTAGCCGGCGCCTTTGCGTGCCCGGCTTTTGGAAGCCGTGCTCTGCGTGAGCACCCAGAAGCGCACCACGTACAGCAGCTGACGCGGTAGCATCGCGTGAACTCTCCTGAAAGGCTCACTCAGCATCGGCCCAGGTACCGCTCCGCTTGTCCTCCTAGATCAGCTTTCCAGCCAAAGAAAATGCCTGCATAGTCCCTCAGCTGTCGGGAGTGTTGCTTCGGGTGCAGACGCAGTGGCGTGAGGCGGTGGTTCGTTCCTATAGGCCGGACGCCGAGCGAGTAAGCTTTAACTTCGAGCGCCTAGCTTCGAGCACTGCAGACGCCAGGTGTTACGCTATCAGAAGGCTCATTCACAAGCCGCCATTTACATTTGAGTTTCCTTTTCGCCCTCACACGGCACACTGCCTTGTTTTGTCCCTCTCCTTGTCGCCTATCAGATATCTTAACATAAATTACTACGACAGGTGGTACACATAACCAACACTTCTACATCTGATTAACGCCAAGTATTTGTTAACTTGAAACTCACATAATCATTCAAAAAAAAAAACACAGGACACATTACACACTGAACAACGCAAAACGCGTAACTGCCATAAAACGATACACGTAATTGCACGACTTGTGAAAAGGGAGTGTTCTGATGTTTTCATTTTCTTCTTTCTGGTCTTTTACCCCAGAAAGAAGAAAATGAAAAAGCAGAACACTCCCTTTTCATTTTCTGCTCAGAGTCTTGGAACGAATATATAACCTATTTTGCAACGTTTAAACATACTTTCAAAATGTTTTTTTCGGATCACTTCTTATCCGAAGCCTCTGACAGCCTTCACCTTTTGTACTTGATTTGTAGAATAAGCGGCCAATCCGCCTTCTTCAAAGTGCGCACGCGCCCTGCCCTAGCGCATTAGTCACGAAAAATTTTGGAAGGGTCGCGCGCGCGCGGTACGTTATCGGAGGCAAGTACCCCTAAAATAAGAAGAGCTTACAAATCCATCTGTCATTCTTTGTTGTATTGATGTATATAATTGATGATGATATATTGATGTATACATCAATTTTTACATTATTTATACATCAGTTAGTCTAGTTTATTCTCATAATGATCTTGTTCACGTCTATAAATAATTTATTTCATTGAGTACTTTATTGGGTAATCGCTTCGTTAATACTAACCCACCCAGATTTGCCTCTGATGAGAATATTTTGTGGCATTCAATACACTCGAACTTCAGAAGGCATACTTCTTATTTTACAGCGTTGTCACTGTGGAATCGCGTGCAATCAGAAAAAAAAGTATATTCTTCGTCATTAGGAAATTTCAAAAGAAAAACTGTTGCTGCGCATTCTTATGAATACCTAGTGGTTTGAATTTTTATCATGTATTTGCTGCTTCAAATTGTAAAGGATTAATGTTTTAAATGTGTTTGTTCTTGCTTCTTCTAATATTCTGACTTTCTGCATTTTATAACGCACTGCATTGGACTCCCCATCTATTGTTTATATAATTTCTTGACAGGATGTCCCAATGCAGCATGGTGCTCTGGTACCTCGCCTAAATTTAGCGATGTAATTTTTTTTTCTATTCGTGAAAAAAACACTGTTTGATAGATTGAAAAAACAAACCTGCCCTTAAACACACCTTCAGTTTATTACTTATCTCCTAGCACAGCAGAATAATTTTCTCTACTGGAAATAAATCTATTGCCTTTTATTGACGGCTGCAGTGAATGTGAACAAATCTATTCTAGCGGATACACTGAGTCCCTATATATATACGGTCGAGCACCTCTACAGCCAACGCCTCTACAACGAAATGACCTGAATGACAAAGGAATATTTTGGTCCCGCTTCTGTTTTGAGTAGTGCGGGGCCAGATATTTAGAATAAAGTCACCTGTACAACAAATTATTTCAGCGGCCCCAGAAACTTATATAAAAAGGCGTTGGAGTGTGTAGCAGAAAGCTTTAAAGAACAAATAAATCTTTAAAAAATGACGCTCGTTATACTTAGCCTGCAAACGTGGCACCGGTCGGTCGTGAATGATTTGAAGCTTTATCTCACCTATTTTCACAGATTATAAGTTTTGAGAATAGTGTGCAATGTAAATGACATTTTAGCAGGTGTTGACCTTTCTTGCGCATCTGCGTGTGTATGTATGTCCATGCTTTTTGTCCTACTCTTTTTCGTATATCTATGATTATCGTATATGAAACAGCATGCCAAGTATGTCGCTCAGATAACCTCTCCAAATACCATTAAACCTTTCTCTATCTCTCCCTCTTTCTAGGTGCCCTCCAACGAATTTACCATCAAATAGAAATTGCAGAGTGGTGAATGGATCCGACGCTGATTATCCATATTGTTGCGCGCAAGTTATATGTCAATAAAATTTGTCTAAGTGCTCAATTCTTTTTGCAGAAATTCAGATGCAATAGCATCAGAACCCTACACACGATGAATTACAGCAATAACTGCAATAAGTTTCAAACGTATATGAAAATTTCAGCACAATCAGTTTCGCCAGTATGTAAACTGAACCTATGTAAGTTTCAATCTTAAACTTCCGTTTGTTTATTATATTTGCCTGCTGGATGAGTGCCCGATGATAGATATGTCATATCAATATGCTCGAAGATTTCAACCTAAGAGACTCCAGATCTACGAAGACGATAGCTTACAGGCAGTACAATCCAACACGGCAGCACACTGGCTACAGCATGTTGTAAATATGAGCCAACACTGCAGCAAAAGAAACACCATAAGGTCATTTTGAACTGTCTACCAAAGGCAGATATATCAAACAATGTCGCGTTTGGGGAAACGCCAACCTCTTTGGGGGAGGGGCGAAGCTTTTCAAAACCTACCCATGTATATATATATATATATATATATATATATATATATACCCTTTGCTACCAAATTTCTATTGCTTGCTTTATGGCGAGAGCAATTATATCGAGACTGTAGGCAAATTTTCGAAATTGTCGTCGCCGTGAAGTTCCGTCTTAAATCCAAAAAAACATATAAATGAGTGACCCATACACTGTGGGTGCGGGAAAAAGCACGTAACACTCTGGCGGAAAAGATCGCGGCTTGATGGGCATTATCTTCCCACGCGCTCAATATTCGGGTTAGTTGTAGGTCACGTAATCAAACGCGAATGGGACGGTGAGCATGCGTCTTCCCCTCTAGCCCTGCCGTAGCTGTGAATGACTGTGTGCGGCTGACGCTTTTGCGGCCCACGTAGCATGTCTAATTCTTGGCAATCATTGGTGGGTGCAATGATAAAGGGCGAGCAGGGATGGCTGCTAACTTCAGGCGCGCTGTCTTCATTGCCAGGCTGTGTTTCCGCGCCCCTAGTGTTCCAGAGAGACAGAGGTCATTGCAGATTACTGACAGAGGCCGTCTGTAGTGGACATAAAAATAGGCAGATAATGATGATGAATCTAATTTTCGGAGTTGCGGTGAATCGCGTGGCTGTACGAGCCGTTCGCCTCCGCTGCCCGCGTTCTTCATAATGCTTGTGAAAGCCAGCGCTCGAGATCATCCAGTGAGGTATTTACAGGTTTACATGGTTCGTGCACGACACTATGCTTGCTATCATATATTTAAGTTAATGTTTACTACAATTTATATGGCCACTATAACTAACGAATAGACTCGTGTAAGAGCCGCACTTTTCTGTTGCGATTTTGACGGGCCTTTCATGGGATCAGCCCATTTGACCACATTTTCCAACTACGAGCCTCTGTGATCACCTCCTCTCGACATCCAGTAGCGACGTGCGAAAGTACGCTGCGCGCGACATTTCGCTCTTGAGCCCGATCAGAATCAGCGCATGGAACGCGATTGCTTCTCGGTTGTATGTCTTTCTTTTTTTAATTTTTAATACTGGCTGTCAAATTCGGGGTGCTGCCCTTACACGGGTGCGATCCTTACACGGATTTACATGATAAGAGTCTTCTTTCGTGTAATTGCATTATACTTCGCTATCACTAATACTGCTTCGCCTTCCCGGACAAACTGCATTCTTTTTTTTTTGGTATTTTGAGTCCGAGTATAAGCGCTGCTGCGCATGATTTCTAGACTTCTATTTATTCTGATTTCGAGTGAATCCGGCTTGGCATAATTTCGGCTACTGAGTGAGTTATATATACTAGGTGTTTCAGCGATCACTTGCAAAAGCACCTGCCGCAGTGGCTCAGTCAGCTAAGGCGTTGCGCAGCTGAGCCGAAGATCGCGGGATCGAATCCCGGCCGCGGCGGCCGCATTTCGATAGAGGCGAAATGCAAAAACGCCCGTGTGCTTGCGTTGTAGTGCACGTTAAAGAACCCCGGTGGTCAAAATTTATTCGGAGCCCTCCACTACGGCGTGTCTCAAAATCATAACTGGTTTTGGCACGTAAAACCCCAGAAAGAAGGCTTTCAAAAATTTTAAAGGTTGCCTGTGGCAGATAGCACAATTCTAGTTCATGAGGTCGTCTACTTGAAGAGGCGGACAACAGTTGCACAAAAAATGCAATGCATATTCTACTAATCAACAATACAACCAATTAAGTTTTTAGCTAATTACCTTATTGCCCATGTTGCAATATACAAATTCTAGCCGTGGAGTAGTGTCCAGGGCAGCAGTGTCCAGATATTAATTCTCCAACTTCGGAGAAAAATGCATTGACATGCCAGTCACTTTCTTAATAAAACGTCGTTTTATGCACAAAAGTATGAATAGATATATAAATTATGGGGTTTTACGTGCCAAAACCTAAGACGGGCATGCCCATTCTGATGCTGGACTAAAACAGCGCCGATTCCGTAATCGCTAGCATCAGTGCGTAGTTCTGTTCGAGCGGAACTGTCGAAATGAGCCAGGACAGGTGTTGTAGTGAGCAACGTGATGAGGGTAGAGAAGGCGGCACCCTCTGCAGCACCCCCCCCCCCCCAATAAAAACAAAAAAACGAGACGCCTTTCTTCAGTAAGTTGGTGAGAGGGCGTGCGATTTCCGCGAAATTCTCCAGAAAACGACGGAAGTAGGATCACAGATCCAGAAAGCTAGGAACTTCTTTTGTGCAAGTCGGAGTGCACAGATCCTGCACAGATCAAACTTATCAGGGTCGGGGCGAACACAGGTTCAGTCGACGAGATAACCGAGCATGAGAAGTTGCTGACGTCCGAAGTGGCAATGCGATGAGTTAAGTTGCAGGCAGGTTTGGCGAAAAAACAGAAAGGATAGCAGAAAGTCGGTCGAGATGCGTTTCAAATGTCGGTGAAAATGCAATGACGTCATCAAGGACAACACAGGCAAATGGACCATTTAAAACCTGTGTAAGAGGGTGTCCATCATGCGTTCGAAGGTGGCCGGGGTGTTGCATAAGCCGAAAGGCATGACTTTAAACTGATAAAGGCCGTCAGGGGGAAAAAAAGCGGTCTTCTCACGGTCCATGTCATCGACGGCGATCTGCCAGTACCTTGACCGAAGGTCGATTGAAGAAAAATACTTGGCGCCATGAAGGCAATCCATGGGGTCGTCTATGCGTGCGAGCGGGTACACGCCTTTTTTGGTGATCTTGTTGAGATGCCGGTACAACACGCAAAATTGCCAATTGTCTTCTTTCTTTTTAACAAGAACCACAGGAGAAGCCCAAGGGCTGCAGGACGGCTCGATTAGATCTTTGGCGAGCAACTTGTCGACCTCCTTTTGAATGATGCGGCGCTCAGCTGGAGAGACGCGGTATGGCTGTCGGTGTTTATGCGGTGCTTGACAGCGCAGGTTTGACCCAGTGGACGGTCACAAAGGCCAAAGACGTCCCTATTAGAGAAGGTGAGGCGAAGGAGATCATCAGCGTTATGGGGCGAAAGGTATGAGTGATACTTTTGTTTAGGTCGAAAGGAGACAGATCTGGTGAAGAAGACGGGATATAGGTGGTTTCCGAGCGACCAGCATCAGGAGGAGACAAGGTCGGGATAACGCAGTCGTAGGAGGGAGTCAGCATAGCGAGTGAAATGCCCTGTGGGAGCACTTGTGTACACAGTCCGAAATTGATCACAGGAGGACAAGTAAGATTGTCCCGTATAGTTATAACAGTGTGAGGCAAACCAACACTGTGCGTCAACAGAACGGCGGTGATGGGAGCGAGCACACAGTCACCATCGGCTATTGGTGGAGAGGGCGTCCCAGCAACACAAGTCACGGCTTGCGGCGGCAAACGGACGTGCTCAGCAGAACAGAGTTGACTCTTGATTGGTCTGTGCTGATCAATTACACTTGGTAGGTCAAGCTGTACAGTACCAGTGGAAGAATCGATGAGGGCGGAGTGGGTGGACAAAAAGTCTACACTGAGGATGACGTCATTGGAACAGCAGACGAGGACGGTGAACAAAACAGAAGTTTGACGGCCAACAACACTGACACGTGTGGTACAAAGGCTGCACGTACAACACGTGATGGAGCAGGTCTCTTAACTTTCTTCAACTGCTGGTGGAGGTGAGAGCTCATAACAGAAATATGCGCGCCGGTGTCAATCAAAGCTGTAACAAGTAGGCCATCCACTTCAACGTCGATCAGGTTCTGATTGGTAGGAAGCGTCAACATACGAATTGCAGGGGAGTTCGGAATAGCAGCGTCACCTCCAGGAGCTGCAGCCGTCAGTTTCCCCAAGGAAAAAAAAACGCCGGTAATAAGACAGGGGCGGGGAGGAGGTGACCGAGAAGGTCGGCGTCGTGGCGAGGGCGAGCGGATGTAATGAGTGGTGTTAGTACTGGCCTTGGCAGATGTTTCTTGGTCAGGTTGGCTTTGTACCTGGCGTTGACTTCGGGGTGGATAGCGGAAGCTGGAGAAGCTGGGTCGGGCAGACGAAGGCCAAGGACTTCGGCAATATCGTGAAATGTGTCCAGCACGTCCACATCGAAAGCAAATTGGCTTGTCGTCTGGCGTCTGCCACGCATACGGATCACGATAATTCGGAGTGGGATAATGGCGTTGGAGAGGGTTGAAGGTGACTGAAGGGTACGTATCAGGATGGTTGACAGAGCAGATGGTTTGAAGGCACACGTTTGCCCGTTCTTGACGAACAACGAATTGTATAAGGGATATGTAGGTTGGGCATCACTGGGCTCTCTTCGCATTAGATGTGTGGGCAATGCGGCTTCGATTTCGCGTCGAACGATTCGGGTGATAGTCACCGATATTGAAGGCTGAGTCAGCATACGAACATCCTCAAACGTTGATGTCACTGCCATGTTCGGAAGGCGGGCGAATTGGTGGGCGATACGTCGGCTTTTAGCATCTTCGAAGCGTCGGCATTCAGTAATAATCTCGTTGACTGTCGAAGAGTTTTTAAACAAGCTCAGGTTAAAGGCATCGTTCGCGATCCCTTTCAGTATGTGCGCGACCTTATCGGCTTCTGTCATCTTGGAGTCAACCGTCCAGCAAAGGGCCAGCACATCCTGAATGTACGCCAAGTACGACTCGGTGGACGTGTGGACACGCGAGGCAAGTTCTTGCTTGGCGGCACGCTGGCAGCCTGCAGGTTGTCCAAACAACTCGCGAAGTTTAGTCTTACATACGCTCCAGCTTGTGAGCTCCTCTTCGTTGTTATCCAACCAGGCCTTCGCATGTCCTTTAGATAAAATATGACATTTGCCAACATCATGGTCGGATCCCACCTGTACTCTGCGTAGGGGCACCGTCCGCCATGTGCTGTGTTTTCACGACCACCCGAATTAGAACGCCCACCCCCTCCTACCTCCCCCCCCCCCCCTCCTGAGCGTGGTACGCAACTGAAGACGGCGCGCTTCTTATCAGCTTCCTTGCTTTGCGTGCGCTTAACTGAGCCTCGATCTCCGGCTCACCTTCGCACGCTTTCACTCGCACACAAAGTATACGGCGCGCGGCAACAATTTTATCGCCTTTTTTTTTTGTCTCGTACAGACTTTGAGGCTGACGGAATCTTTAACCACAACAGGCAATATACCGTAGCGGACGAGAACATTGTTCTGTGCATTGCAAAGAGGTTGTTCTTAAGGAGGAGGAAATGCCTACTGTTAGAGTGCACTGATGTCATAATAAATCAATTGACAGGCGCATGAACCAGTGAAGCCCGCCGGGGTTTCTTTTTCAAGCGAAGCTTGTATACGCTAGCCTGCGACGGCGATCTAACGCTAAAGAAGGCCTGCGCGGCCCACGCAACACAGTCACAGCGTAAGCTAGGTGGAGCGGCTCAAGAGTAGTTCCAATTTCGGCACCACGTACAACAGGGTTTTCGCGGCGAAGTCTCTTCACCTCGTTTTAACGAGAACGATCTGGACTGTCCGCCCGGCGTCGACAGCGAGCTGCGGCTTGTAATGCTCTCTGCACAGCAGTCCGCTGAGCCCGATGATGCCTGGTTGTAGCCGCGCACATAGCTCTACGATTCGCTTCTTCAGCAGCGGTTCGTACCTTGCGAGGAGACGCCATAGCGTGTATCGAAGAGGTATCCAGAGTACGTGGCGTATATCTCACATCCATTGACCCATGGCATGGTACGTTGTTGTTGATGGTGATGATGATCGTTTATTGTAATCTTCAAAACGGGCTGGTGACAAATATTCACCTAGCCCACTTAAGTTAACCACGTCCAGTTGCATACAGCATGCAACTGCTATATGCAACTTACATGTCGGGTACGCTGCGTTTGCACGCGCCTTAACTAGATGGCGCCACCATAATGGCGGACGCTCAGGATCGCGGTGATTGCCCGCCACGTCTGAATCGAATCTCGTCGTCTGCGCCTGCGCGCCTGCCTAGGACGCCTTTATAGGGAATTTTCCGCTACCTGATAGCAAGCGCCGTGTAGATGCAAGGTCTACGAGGCAACACCTAATTGAAAGTCTCACGTACACGCGTGATGCCCTAAAGCACATGAGTGAACCGCCATAGAGGTTTCAGGAGCTTAACGCTTAGGTGCTTGAGGTGGCCTCTTTTTAGACATTTTACGTCAGTACGCTCTAGCCAAATGATGTAATAATGTGTAGCACCAAGAGACCTGCTTTGTATTCGTACGTGAGTACTTATTGTTGCGAAGAATGTAATAAAGAAAAAAAAAGCTTGCTTGGCTCAATGGTAGAGTATCTGACTCCCGCGCAGCGGGCCCATGTTTGACCCCGGCGGGAACAGAGTCCTTTTTTTCGCATTTCCGGCAATAGTGGTTACGGTGACCGGACACCGGCTGCGATGGTGGCAGCGGCGGACACCATCGCGAACCGAAATGGCCATTCGAATGAGCCCATAACATCTTACGCTGTAAAAAAAACCAGCTGCTCGCAGAGCTGCACAGGCAGTCGGCACGCGCTCGTGCCACTGCTCCCGCGTTCGCCGTCGTCGTCTGCTCCAACAGCTGGCTGCGTTGCCGCTAATCATTCCAGCGGAGAATTTCACTTCTCTTTTGTCGTCGTAATGGGGAGGCCGCGTTTACGGGGGTATGAGTCGTTTATTGTCTTAAGTAACGGACAAATTTAATTTTGAAATTTCATGGAAAGCAATCCGATTTTTCCATGAGGGCTTCCGAAGCCTTGCCGAAACGTCAGCGAAGAGCCACAGGCCCCTAGTTCAGGGAACGCGATGTTGAGGCCAAACGTCAGCGTCGTCTAGCCCTCCAGGAAACCTGACAACGATGGTGCACGCCTCGGCAACTCTAGCGCCAAATTCCCCGGTGACACGACCAGGTTTCAACGCGAGTTCCCCAACCGGACCTTCGCAACCAGCTCCAGTGCGTGTGACCGGTTCTGGGCTACTGATATTTTTTTTTTAATTTTACGTCAGGTGTGATGCTCAGTAAGACGCCATGTGCTTTTACCGAATCGGCGCTTCCAATTCGTCCTATGACATGTCATCTACGACGTTAGTCTGCAGAGCATGTGTCATCTTTAGCTGCATTCTTGGTGCAAATTTATCGAGACAGATGGCAGACATCTGCAAAGCCATTTCCGTAAATACACTGAGTTTACCATGTGCCTCAGTGAGTCACGTTTCTGCGTGCTGAGACAAGGGTGCGTCATTTGCGTGGCAGCATCCCTTGAAGTACGCCAAGGGGGACGTCAAGGAACCGCATAGTCTTTTATTGACGTCAAAGAAGCATGTCTTACTTTTGACATTAACTGAACTTTCTTAGTTAGCGTCTCGCTTCGCATAGCACTTGTATGCCTGGTGGCAGCTTATCACACAAAACGTAAATGGTTTTCAAATAAACATGTCATTTCCATAGATTTTACATTAAAATCCGCACAGTACCCATACCAAACTTAATAATAACAAATTATGCAGTTTGGGAGACTCAGGACCTGAATCTTCTATACGTGCTCGCGCTCCCTTGATAAAAAAAAGCTTAGGTGTTGCTACGGTCCGTAGTCTGTTCAGATTACGATCATGTGTCTTCTACATAGTCTATGTATTGCGTTTCGGCAGTGGTGCGAACCAACCAGCACCGAGCCCAACAAGGTGACGCGGCCGAAAATGTGTATAGGTAAGTTCTATCAGTGCCAGCTGTACTCCGGTGCTCCGGTGATATGGGAAAAACACAGAACAAGTATGAAAGAAGAGAGTAAGGGGAAAGAGCGTGGAGATGGTGGGTAGGAAAAGATGATTGCCGATTACCCCCGGGTGGCTCAGATTCGTGCCGTCCATACTAAGCCGAGGCCAAATGGGTGGGTTGACTCCACCGAGGAGAATTAAAAGACCAAACATCCGGCATCGGCTCCACCCCCAGGATCCTCTTTTTCCCTGACGCGGCTGGAAATGGGAGAGTCCAAACCCCATGCGGTCGGTTCCCTGCTGTCTCACCACACCAAGCGTTTGCTGAAACAGACGCCACTGCGGGAAGTGAAAGGATTGCTTTAGATTTTGGTAGTGCTAATCGTGTGCGCGTGGAGTGATAATTATTCTACATTGGTGTGACTCTAGTAAGCTTGTAGAATTTGCTTTTTAACTAAGCGAAGTAAATGAAAACACTCTATATTAAGAAAGGATTGTGTGAACATTTAGATTGGGCATTTTCAATTCCGTACCAGCACCGGATACACTCTAAATATTTTTTTTTTCATTGAACCGTGGCGGCATACCCCGCGGCACATACACGGTGGTGTATACTGTTTGTGTCAAGGAGGTTAATTGATGAGTGCCGCATAACGAGTGCGACACAACCAGATACCCGAGCGGGCGTCATATATTCATTCAAGAGGAGCACACATGTCCAGTGGCACATACCCACTGATAGAAGTTTCAAGCCTGATTCCTTGAAGCTGCTTAAAGTTACTTTTCTGCATTACACCGGTCACAAGCTAGGCCGAAATATGAACACCAGATCAGGCGCAAGCATAGTGTGAGACGTCTACGCCAGCTATGTCACAAGGACGGAGACGATATATGACCTTTTTCGAGGGAGGGATGTTCATCGCAGGCGTAAGCACGTAAAAGTATGATAAACATCTTGTTACATACTAGAAGTCAAAAGCGTGCAGTTGTGCAGGGAGCGCCAGGAGCAGACTAACAGAACGGCAGCTGAAGCGATAAGCGCTGATGGCGCCGCCTGTTGGAGCAACGTTGAAACGACGAAATACAAAAAAAAAAAAAAGCGCGCGAAGAAGAGAGAACATGGGGAGACATATTTCTACCCACAATTCCAAAATAATTATTATTCGTAGGTTCCAAAGATAGAGCCAGATGTGCAAAATGCATTTAATTTTCCGTTGGCCACCAGAAATATGGCGACGCTGTTTGCCAGATACCGAAATAGCCCAGATGTCCACCCAGTGTTCGAACTGCAAATAACAGTTGCACATATGTTGAGCTTCGGAGAAGGGACAAATTCACAGCGTAGGGAATTCGTGGCATGCCAATGTTAAGAAATTGCGTGGCGCCACGAAGTTTTAAAGCAAAGTTTTTTTTTTTTTGCTAGTTCACCGGCTTTAGTGTCGACGTTCGAGATATGTCCGGGATAGTTTATCTGGCATATATATATATATATATATATATATATATATATATATATATAAAGTTTATTTGAGGGTAACCGCCACGTGGCTCGTATAAACCTTGAAAAAGGGTACCGAGGGGCCCGATCTTTAACCAAGGGCCCGATTGTCAAGGGCAAGTTAAATAGCCTAACATGTGACTATATTTCATTTTCGTATGGGTATTCCACTTGGCAACGACATCCTTTTTCATTATTTCCATCACAATGCAAACACAACGTTTCTAAATATTCTTTTTTGCCCCGAACTGTAACACAGTGGCATAAACTTGACGTATAGACGTAGTCATGGAAGATGACACTGACCAATTTCAGGCTCTTCTTATGGTGCAACTCTTATTATTTGCATGAAAAAAGGCTTGTGTGTTTGTTGTTTTAAAATGTAAAATATTGATATTTGCGTTTGTATTGACTGGTGTATTGCTTTATATTCACTGAATTTATTATGTGTGCCAACAGATCTTGTTATATGTTCTGTACCACCCTCCAAGAACCACTGCCATTGGAGTTAGCAGTATTGTGAATAATAATAATAAGAAGCCGACATACAACGACACCAAAGACAACATAGGGGAAATTACTTGTAGTTAATAAGTAAATTCAAGTAATAATAAGTAATGAAAATGAATGAAAAAAAAGCTTGGCGCAGGCAGGGAACGATCCCACGTCTTCGTATTACGCGTGCGATGCTCTTATCAATCCCGCTAACGTGGTGCCGTTTTCCCACACACTTTGTTG
Source organism: Dermacentor silvarum (assembly GCF_013339745.2). Taxonomy (NCBI): domain Eukaryota; kingdom Metazoa; phylum Arthropoda; class Arachnida; order Ixodida; family Ixodidae; genus Dermacentor; species Dermacentor silvarum. The sequence goes on from NC_051158.1 coordinate 36,725,338, forward strand.
GATATTTATGGTTTTACAACTAGAACTAGCCCTAGGAGTGTTTGCTAGTGCCACGACTCACAAACCTTGGCGGCGGATGGGGTGGTTAGTTCTAGTTATAAGAACAGGAATACCCCAGAAAGTGGATGAGAAAATGGCGCCGCGATAGCTCAATTGGTAAGAACATCGCACGCGTAATGCGAAGACGTGGGATAGTTCCCCACCTGCGGCAAGTTGTTTTTTAATCCATTTTCATTTTCTATAATTTATCATTTCGTAATTCACTTACTCAGTACAAGTAATTTCTCCTATGTTGTCCTTCGTATCGTTGTTTGTTGGCCTTTTATGATATGGTATATACCTTGTATGCTGACACGTATGTCTTCCTCTATTCCGTGTCACAAAAAATTACCTTTTTCAGAAAACCTAAACATGTATTGTCAGTTCACAGGCTGCTCTAATACACAATCTGTCAAAGAAGTAGTGTTCCATATTTTACGGATTCTCAGAATTTTTTTATTTTGTTTGATTTAGCTACTCAGTATCTGCCACTGGCGTCTTAGCCAATCCTACGGAATAGGTATGCTGCCTACGATTTCTACGTGAAACATAAATGTATATTGTCGGCTCGCAGATACCTAAAACACACCGATCTCTTATTAGAATGACTAATTATGTTTCATGAATTCTTTAATTTTAGCCCTGTGGTTTCTGCCACTCGTAGTGCACCCGTTCTCGGTCAATGGTTCTGAAAGGGTCTGTCCCACTGTGATACAAGAGGTATAGAATCTCTAAATGTTGCTTGATAAGTTTCATAATTTTCTGTGCATACAAGTGTCATCGCCAAAATGCACTAATCGCCATTAGATGGAAAGCGCTTACTGAACCACTTTGCTTAAAGGTCATCAGTGCAGACATTTGGGCTTGTTGGTGTAACATGTTTGCAGGTTTTCTTCTGGTCACAAAAAAAAAAAAACACACACACGGACGTAGCAGAAGAGAACGAAGACCCGCACAGGCTCGTTGGAAGTTAGCGCCTGTGTGTGTCTTCGTTCTCGTCTTCTACGTCCGTGTGTGTGTTTTTTTTTTTTTGCGCTACAAGAAGAAAATCTGCTTTGCTTAAGCTTCGCGCCACTTTGACTCCAACATACAGCATTGGAGCTGCCTATTTTTAAAATAGCTTTTCAATATACAGAAAACGCCATATCAATTGGGAAGCTTTGAATTTTTGGGGGGAATCCAACGTAAATAGTCCAATAACAAAAAAAGTCCGACAAACCATAAAGCTGTGCTTCTTTCTATTGCATTTCTTCATCTGTCTATGTCAGTGTGTTTATATTTACATCTTATTAACACGTTGAAATAAGATGATGACGCAGAGGCATAGTGTTGGCTAGATATTTTAGTTCGAAAAACGCAAGCATATTTCGCAACTCACAAAACATACCAAAAGCAAAAGAAACACAGACGAAAAAATCGGTACAAGCAATACATTTATATTCAAGAACACCAAGGGTCACATCGAATAAAAATTCATGCATGTCACTGCTGCAAAACGAAAACAAAATATAACATGCATTATCATTCGCACTGGACAAAAGAGTTCAACTGCCCACCCTAATATCAATCAACTGAATTTCAAGTCTCCGCGAAAATCTTTGAGCATAAGCAAATGCACTTTTTCCAAGAGTAGCTGTTGGCGAGAGACCCCAACATTTACTCTATGTCACTGCAATGTTTACCTATAGATTACTTGCCCATGTTTGCGCGCGTGTAAGCATCTGACAACATGCAGCGATCATTTCTTGCCTAAATCCTTCACTTCCTAGGGAACTGTGGACGGTCTGCTGCGTCGCTTCCGCAGCGGTTACGCGGTTGTAGTTCCCGAGCACGCCACCAGATGTCGTGCTCCATCCGGAGAGCAACAAGTACATAACCGACCTCACGAAGACGTCAAGCTTCTCAATAACACTCGGTCATAGAGAAAGAAATTTAACAAGAGGGGACACTCGGCGAAGACTTGCACCAGGAAACACGTCACGGCCTAGCGTTGACAGCATCCGCGAAATGACGTGAGTATGGCGAAACGAAGTTAGACGACAATGTGTTAATGTGAAAGCATTATATGCCCCACTACGCGAAAATCTGTACACGCCAATTGCAGAGAGATCATTTAAGCACATGACATTCACAATTCTGGAGAGCACTGTGCAAGTGCCCCTTCGTTGTCACTGTGCGATAAAGAAGTGCAATATTCGAACACATGATCTTTATGCCGTTTGACGGAAGCAAAGTTCGTAACACGTGACACCCATCTGTACTTTCGGTTGTGCCATAGCCTGGCATTTAAGGGTGGTTTATGTGCGTAATAAAAATGCTAAGTCGGTGCTCTTTCCAGTTACATCGGTAACTTCCCATTTAGATCGTCGTGCTACTAACCAAAGAGGAAGGGATCCCGCAGTGCGTGGGAGCCGCAAATTTCTTTTTTAATTTCTTTTGCTTCAGCTGTGGTACTCACTAAGACGAGCGTGTGCTTTTTTTATGTGACGCTTCAGCTTAATTATATGATATTTGATCTGAGACGTTCGTTTGCAGAGCATTTGTTATGTTTTCCTGCTTTCTTGACAGAAATTTATCGATGCAGAAGGCAAACATTTATCCAATGCCATTTTCGTGAATGCATTTAATGTAATGACGAATGTAATGACGAATGCGTACCTCTCCACGCGTGTATAATCCTGACTCCTTGAGTTATTGAGCTGCATGGTACATTAAATGCATATATATGTATGTATATATATATATATATATATATATATATATATATATATATATATAAAGCGCGATCAAAAAAGTCACAACTGCGCCGGTAAGGCGAAGCAGGGGTTGCGATAGCAAATCAGCGGACAGCTATGGAAGAAAGGATGGTAGTTTTATTGCCCGTATAATCTTGAAAACATAGGCATATTAATTCTATGAGCAAGCATGGTTTCACGCGCGCAAAAGCAAACATGAACACATCTCACTCGATGACCGCGGAAACTCGCTGTGAAAACGCTGGATTGAGACAGCGCCGCAGCGAGGGAACTTACCTTCGTGCTTCGTCTTGCATCAACGAGAACTAAGCCGCGAAAACACAGTGCCTGGCGAACTGTGTCTCCGACGCAGATGCCTTTCAGGCTACAGCAGCACGCGTGGGTGCTCTATATTGAAAGCCATCCGCGTCGGGGCACAGTCCGCCATGTGCTGTGTTTTCTACGGCCACCCGAACTATAGAACGCCCCAACCACCTCCTACCCCCCCCCCCCCCCCTCCCGACGCAGCGTGGGGCGCAACGGAAGACGGCGAGCTTCCTTCCCGCTTCCCTGCCTTGCGTGCGCGATATTAAACCGCGAAATGCGGCTCACCACCGCACGCTTCCACTGGCGCACAGAGCATACGGCGCACGGAAACGATTTTATCACTGTCCTTTTTTGTCTCGTACAGACTCTGAGGGTGGCGGAATCTTTAGCCACAACAGGCAAGGCGCTACCGTAACTGACGAGAACGATATTGTGTGTATTGCAACGAGGTTGTTCTTAAGGAGGGCGAAATGCCCACTGTTATAGTGCACTGAGGTCATGATAAATGAGTTCAGAGCTATAGGAATTGCTGAAGCCCGCCGGGGTTTCTTTTTCAAGCGAAGCTTGTATACGCTAGCCTGCGCCGGCGATGTAACTCTAAAAAAACCAGCTGCTCTCAGAGCTGCACAGGCAGTCGGCACGCTCTCGTGTCACTGCTGCCGCGTTCGTCGTCCTCGTCTGCTTACACAGCTGGCTGCGTTGCCGCTAATGATTCCCGCATAGAATTTCACTTCTATTCTATCGTCGTAATGGGGAGGCCGCGTTTACGGGGTACGAGCCATTTATTGCCTCAAGTAAGGGAAAAATTTAATTTTGAAAAAATTTCATGGAAATCCATCGAGAATGAACGCGCTCGGGAAAGTGCTCGTTTTCGACGTACCGATTCTAAAGTGAGAGCTTCCGACGTCTTGGCGAAACGTCAGCGAAGTGCCACCGGCCCATAGTTGAGGGAACGCGACGTTGAGGCCTAACGTCAGCGTCGTCTAGCACTCCAGGAACCCGACAATGGTGGTGCACGCCTCGGCAACGCTAGTGCCAACTTCTCCGGTGCAACGGCCAGGTTTCAACGCGAGTTCCCCAACCGGAACTTCGGAACCAGCTGCAGTGCGTGTCACTGGTTGTGGCTCGAGCACAACGTGGTACTCGTCAGTGCAATTCGTTCGAAGGAACACCGAAGAAACAAACGACACGCTTCCCCTCATTTTCTCGACAGGGAATGGGCTACTCATTTTGTTTCGTTTATTTCACTTCAGGCGTGGTGCTCAGTGAGACGGTATGTGCTTTTTCCGAATCGGCGTTTCTAATTCATCATATGGCATGCGATCTACGACGTTAATCTGCAGAGCATGTGTTATGTTTTGCGGCTTTCTTCGTGCAAATTTATCGAGACAGAAGGCAGACATCTGCAAGGCCATTTCCGAGAATACATTGAGTTTACCACGTGTCTCGATGAGTCATGTTTCTGGGTGCTGAGACACGGAGGCGTCATTTGCGTGGCAGCACTTCTTGGAGCAGAATAAGGAGACCGTCAAATAACCACGTAGTCCTTTATTGACGTCGAAGAAGCATGTCTTACTTTTGACCTTAACCGAACTTTGTTAGGTAGCGCCTTGCTTGGCTTGGAGCCACGTAAAACCCGGGAGTCTGGGAAACGAAAGATTCGGTTGAAAATGGAAGTGAAAGTGGATAAAACGAGAACTTTTCGCTTGTGACAGCTGAACCCACGTTATACGATTGCCACATGAGATGCTCTCCCTATTGAACAACGCTGATATCTGCTGCTCTGTCCACTAAAATATTTGTGTACACGTGGTGCACCGAACCTTGTGAACATACATATGTTCTAACCCCGTAGTACATGTACTTGAGCGCATGTGCCATGCGGTACGGGGTTTTAGGAAAGGCAACTTTGGAATAAATCTGTTTCTTAAAGACACTAAGACGGCCACAGAAGAGACCCTCTCTATGGAACAAGTGCGAAGACTCAGGGGAACCGGGGTGCTTGATGTATAATTTTCGTTAGGCTCAAGAGTGGGTGCCTGCAGAATTTGGATGGTCTTCCATAGCACAGGGTGTGTCTGCCCTTATTTCGATGATTGTCAAGAACCTTTTCAAGTTGACGATGCAGCTGGACGCGTGAGGCTTTGTCGGCGCGTGAGTGTTGAGGCCACACGGGTGCTGAGCATGGTGGCTTAGTGCATATATTTGGAGGCCATCATAGGTAACGGTGATGCAGCCCAGGATTGTGACTAACGTGTGCATCGCAATGAAGTTGTCCTGGAGAAAATGATGTCGTTCGCTGTAAAAGCCGCTTATGTTATCAGTGAATACGTACAAAGCCCAGGGAATTGCTGAAGTGTAGAACGAAGCTGTTTGGGTGAACCTTTCCGAAGCTTGCAGGACTTGGCTGCCCATGGCTGCTGCTACGTGCTGCGGTGGCTGTCTCGACGAATTGCTCCCGCACAAGACAATACTGTCTTTTAAGCTACAGCAGCACACGCGGGCGCTGTATCTTGAAAGCAATCTGCGTCGGGGGACAGTACTCCATGTGCAGTGTTTTCACGGCCACCCGAACCAGAACGCCCCACCCCCCTCTTACCTCTCTTTCCCACGGAGCGTGACGCACAACGGAAGACGGCGCGCTTCCTTCCCGCTTCCTTGCCTTGCGTGTGCGAAATCGAGCCGCGATCTCCGGCTCACCCTCGTACGCTTGCACTCGCACACATAGCATACGGCGTACGGCAATGATTTTATCGCCGTCTCTTTTTTTTTTTTTGTCTCGTACAGACTATGGGGGTGACGGAATCTTTAGCCACAAGAGGCAATCTACAGTAGCGGAATAGAACAATGTTGTGTGCATTGCGAAGAGGTTGTTCTTAAGGAGGGCGAAATGCCCATTGTTTAAGTGCATTGATGTCATAATAAATGAGTTCAGAGCTACAGGAATTGCTGAAGCCCGCCGGGGTTTCTTTTCAAGCGAAGCTTTTATACTGTAGCCTGCGCCGGCGATGTAACGCTAACAAAAACCAGCTGGTCTCAGAGCTGCGCAGGCAGTCGGCACGCGCTCGTGCCACCACTCCCGCGTTCGTTGTGGTCGTCTGCTTCCACAGCTGGCTGCGTTACCACTAATCACTCCAGCATAGAATTTCACTTCTATTCTATCGTCGTATTGGGGAGGCCGCGTTTGCGAGGGTGCAAGGCATTTATTGTCTTGATTAATGAACAAATTTAATTTTGAAGAAATTTCATGGAAATCCATCGACAATGAACGCGCTCGGGAAAGTGCTCGTTTTCGACGTGCCGATTCTAGCGTGAGAGCTTCCGAAGCCCTGGCGAAACGTAAGCAAAATTCAATGGGCCCCTAGTTGAGGGAATGCGACCTTGAGGCCAAACGTCAGCGTCGTCTAGCCCTCCAGGAACCCGACAATGATGGTGCACGCCTCGGCAACGCTAGCGCCAACTTCTCCGGTGCAACGACCAGGTTTCAACGCGAGTTGCCCAACCGGAACATCGGAACCAGCTGCCGTGCGTGTGACCGGTTGTGGTTCGAGCACAACGTGGTACTCGTCAGTGCAATTCGTTCGGAGGAACACCGAAGAAACAGACGACAAGCTTCGCTTACCCTCATTTTCTCGACAGGGGATGGGCTACTCACTTTGTTTCGTTTATTTCACTTCAGCCGTGGTGCTCAGTGAGACGGTATGTGGTTTTTCCGAATTGGCGCTTCTAATTCATCATATGACATGTAATGAACGACGTTATTTTGCAGAGCATGTGTTATGTTTTGCGGCTTTCTTCGTGCAAATTTATCGAGACAGAAGGCAGACATCTGCAAGGCCATTTCCGAGAATACATTGAGTTTACCACGTGTCTCGATGAGTCATGTTTCTGGGTGCTGAGACACGGAGGCGTCATTTGCGTGGCAGCACTTCTTGGAGCAGGATAAGGAGACCGTCAAATAACCACGTAGTCCTTTATTGACGTCGAAGAAGCATGTCTTACTTTTGACATTAACCGAACTTTGTTAGGTAGCGTCTTGCTTGGCATAGCACGTGCATGCCTGGCGGCAGCTCATCACACAAAACGTTAATGGTTTTCCAAATAAACAGGTTATTTTCACAATTTTTACATTAAAATCCGCACACACCCATACCAAAGTTAATCATAACAAATTATGCAATTTGGGAGACTTAGGACATGAAGCTTGTATAACTGCTCGCGCTTACTTGATAAAAAACCCGCCGTGGTTGATCAGTGGCTATGGTGTTGGGCTGCTGAGCACGAGGTCGCGGGATCGAATCCCGGCCACGGCGGCTGCATTTCGATGGGGTTGAAATGCGAAAACACCCGTGTACTTAGATTTAGGTGCACGTTTAAGAACCCCAGGTGGTCCAAATTTCCGGAGTCCCCCCCCCTACGGCGTGCCTCATAATCAGATCGTGGTTTTGGCACGTAAAACCCCATAATTTAATTTTTTTACTTGATAAAAAAACTTTATTGTTGCTTCGGTCCGTTGTCTTTTCAGGTTACGATCCTGTGCCGTCTACATATTCTGTCTATTGTTTTTCGGCAGCGTTGCGAACCACCCAGCACGGAGCCCAACAAGGGAACGCCGCCGAAAATGTGTGTAATGAAGTCCTAGCCTGCTGTACTGCGGTGGTATGGTTAACGAAGCATGCACAGCCCCCCCCCCCCCCCTCCCTCCAGAAGGTTAACCCTTGCCACAAAAAAACAAAAGAAAAAAAAACAAACAAAGAAACGTTGGAAATATATACGTGCCCAGTGGCACACACCCACTCATAGAAGTGTCAAACCCGATTCCTTGAAGCTGCTTAAAACTACTTTTATGCATTACACCGTTCACAAGCTAGGCCGAAATGTAAACACCAGATCAGGTGCATGCATAGTGTGAGGTGTCTACGCTACTATGTCACAAGAACGGAGGCGATATAGGACTTTTGTCGAGGGAGATTTCCATGCTCTCTCTTTTCGTCCCTATACCCTCTTCCCCCAGTGCAGGGTAGCAAACCGGACGTGCGTCTGGTTAACCTCCCTGCCTTTCCTCTCTTCTATTTCTCTCTATCTCTCTTGTCGAGGGAGGAATGTTGATGGCAGTTGTAAGCACAGAAAAGTATGATAAACATCTTTTTTACATATAAGGATTCGGTACTTTTTTTTACAAGAGTAATATACCCGTTCCGACGATCTGGCCAAGAATAGGCACACGCCCCAAGGTAACGACGAAATGGCAAAATTAAAGAAAATCGCGTAATATAAAAATGCCGGTGAATATACTACGTTGTTTTGTTAAGTTGGTGTACTGTAGAGATAGCTACGAGCCGACAATGCATGTTCCGGTTTTATGTAGGAGTTTATTTTTTTATATTAAGCACAGCAAGGGTGCACCTACACACACTAGTTTACTGGTCTGCATGCATGGGTTACATAGCCTCGTCTCTGGTACTAACATTTAGCGCACATATAATCTTCGTACTTATATCGACAAATATATCCGCCGATGTACAGACCAACCCAGTAGAAGACAGGAGCCACGCTAAACCAGTGAGTTTGGGAAACCAGAGCTTTGGTTGAAAATTGAAGTTAAAGTGGATAAAACTTGAACATTTCGCTTGTGAAAAGCTTCGGTTGAAAATAGAATTTGGATTGGATAAAAGGAGAACTTTTCGCTTGGGGAAAACTGAAACCACGTTATACGATTGCCACATAAGATGCTCTGCCTATTGAAAAACGCTGATGTCTGCTGCTCTGTCCACCAAAATATTTGTGTACACGTGGTGAACCGAACCTTGTGAACACGGACACGTTCTACCCCCGCAGTACATTGACTTGAGCGCTTGTGCCGTGCGGTACGGGATCTTAGGAAAGGCAAATTTGGAATAAACCTGTTTCTGCAAGACACCAAGACTGCCGTAGTAGAGACCCTCTCTCTACTCAAGAATCAGGGAAACTGGGGGGCTTGATGTATAATTTTTGTTAGGCTGAAGACTGGCGCCTGCAAAGTTTGGACGGTCGTCCACAGTACAAGGTGTGCCTGCGCTTATTTCGAGGATTGTGAAGGACCTTTTTTCACGTTGACGATGCAGCTGGACGCGTGAGGCTTTGTGGATGCGTGAGTTTTGGTCCCACACGGGTTCTGAGCATTGTGGCATGGTGCATATGTTTTAGGGGCCATCATAGGTAATGGTGACAGCCGAAGATCGTGCCTAGCGTGTGCATCGCAATGAAGTTTTTCTTGAGAAAAAAAAAAGACGTTGTTCGCTGTAAAAGCCTCTTATGTTATCAGTGAATACGTACAAAGTCTAGGGAATTGCTGAAGTGCGGAACGAAGGTTTTTGGGTCAACCTTTCGGAAGCTTGCAGGACTTGGCTGCCCATGGCTGCTGGCATACGTGCTGCGATGTCTGTCTTGACGAATTGATCCCACACAAGACAATACTCCTGTAACGAGCCAGCTTCTAACTAGCCCCATCCTTACTACTCCTACAGATATGCTGTTAGCCGCCTTGGTTCTCTAAGAACTTACCCAGTGAAAAAAATTCTCGGGGCCGCATATGTCATGTGGGGACGGATTACCAGCGAAGCTGTTTAGGCTGCATACACGAGCTACATACATTAAGAAATGATAATTTTTTTTTTCACAGGGCACCACACTGCGCCGACACAAGCACCGCTGTGGTCACCGCACCTCCCATGAATGCGCCGCTACCGGTGCTTCAACCGCGCCTGCACCGTCGATGCGCGTGACGTTATAGCTACAGAAGCGCAAGACACGTACACCGGCGCGTCGCCACACTTTTCCTCCTCTCCCTCCTACCCGTGTGCATTGCTGCAGCGCCGTCGCCACACTCTTTCTCCTTCTCCTCTACCCGTCTCCATTCCAGCAGCGCCGACACCTCCGACTCACGTGACATAACCATGCACAGAAGCGCAGGCCACGTGCACAATCCGCTCCATTCCTGGTCAATCGCATCGTTTCTATTCCTGTAGTAGTAAGTGGTTCGTGTGGAAAGGGAAATGTCGGCGCTATCTTCTGCAGCCCTTGAGGGAGCCCGGCTCAGCGCCACTCTATTCCTGTCCACGATACGGACGCAAGCCGCCCTGGGTCCCCTTTCCCTCTACTGGGAGCGGATGCGGGGGATGAATAAGGAGGCAAGAGTAAAACAATTTTGGTGTAAAACGTATCGGTAGCTAAATGTCCTAATGTATCGGTAGCTAAATGTATCGGTAGATAAATGGTAGCTAAAACATAGGCCTTCAAGCGCATGCTTCTAATAAAGCCAAGGTTTTGATGGCTTCTGTCTTGAAATTTGACGTGCCTGCTCAGTGAGGGGAGGCTGTCCTGGAAATAGCGCAATAGTCAACTGGGTCTATCCCAGATATTGCGGTATGAAAAGTTGGCCCATGCCAGAGATAGCGCAATCTGCGTTCGCGTGGATTAGGTAGGTCACGTATTGGTGGTTTCGGGGTCTTGCTGATTTGGCAGCCATGCACGTAACCAATAAGGCTGCAAAACGCGTTGCAGAAGATGAGTTTCTTTTTAGTATTTCATGTAGCACCTCACAAAATCTTTGGTTCACATAGATTCCAAAATGTGCATTGGATCAATATATATATTTTTTTCCTGTTCGAAGTACACTAAAAAACCAGGCGGCTGACTGATATCTCATTCTGTGTTATACTGAATATTTCCGCGTACTTTATTAACCAATATCAGCACATTTCCGTCTTCCGTGTTGGGGCTGACAGAATACACTACGTCGCACCTCCAATGTAATATTTAGACAGCCAATTTGACATGGAACGCACCTGAATACTTGCTTTCGCTCTATAAATTGTGAAACCAAAATTACTCACTAGAAAAATTGTTTCATAGTACGAATTTGTCGCCGTGGAAGAATTGTGACGCACACAAGAGAACTGCGCTGTTCAGATTTCCTGACGTCAAATACGAGTGCAGTTTGCATATTTGGCAGGTTTTGCTGCCGGAAAATGTGGTACAATCCAAAGTACGTGTGCACGCTTCCAAGAAAGTGATTCACTACCTCCCGATTAGGAAAGTAAAACAGCGAATTTCGGGTGGTATATCACGCGGTTGAGCTATTTCGACATTAAATGGCGATTTCTATTCTAGTACGAAAGACTACAGCACCACACCTATATAAATATCAGAGTACACGATGTTATAGCGCAGTTACCGTGCTCTAAGCTGATAGAGACATCTCAGGCTAGAAGCCGTCTTTGACAAGAAATTTGTAAGTATATGTACGTGGCCCCATTGCTACAACGCTCCTCTGTTTATCGAAGCCCCTGCGGCACTTATTTACTTTAGCAGGAGGCAAAGTGTTTTGTTTGTGCGTAGATCATATAAATAGCTCTGAGTCTCTATTGGGCTGAAGGTCACTGTCAATGCAAACCTACACAACATCTTACAGCGTGCTCAAGATGTCAAAATCGCAGTGACCGCTCAGGCAGCAACTAATTCTGCCCATTGAAAACTTAGTTTCATCGCATCTCTTGTAGATTCAGGGGGCGAGAGAAAAGTTATTTGCAGGATGACAAAGTGGATGGCCTAAGCAATAGCTTACTCTATTGTACCTTCGCAGCCATGGAAACCGTTAAGCCATCAAAACAAATCTGGTATGTTGAATAGTATATCGTACGTTCTGACAAGTTTTCAGAATCTTGATAATGTGCGATAAGTATTTACATGTACGTCAGAATTGGGAGCACTAACAATGTCATCTCTAGAGCATACTTGGAAAGCGCATATTTCCATATTTGGAATATATACCAGATATTAAAAATTGGGAAAACAACGGAAATATCCACCTGCTACATTAAGACAAAATGACAGTGAGGGCAAATATTCAGTCGTGTACCTTCCAAGTCATTTTGCAAATAAAAACTGGACTTCACACTGCTTATTCCAACTCGTAGCACATGTACAATCAGAAGTGTTTAAAGATATTTGCGACACTTTTTAAATATCATACTTTTAAGCTGTGCTTTTGATTTCAATCCAATATTTTCGGGTGCACAATCGTGCACATAGAGCCTAAAGGGGTTAAATTGGAAGCACAGTGCCGAAAATGAACCGACCACCCACTGCCTGTTCAGGTGTGGTTTTGACTTCAATTTTTAAATCAGTTATGAACCTGCAGTTATTTTTCCTGCTTCAGTTTATTGTATAAGTGTACGACTGCATCTTAAACAACTATTACCGGAAATTGTCCATGAAACGATGCGCAATCTCATCAGAACTCGTTCTTTATTTAAGTAGAAAGATGCAAACCGATTTCAAGGGGGTACTCTGTAAGGGTCCACCTAGTGGACTGTCAATTTAGCTGATTGGCTTCAGCTATACGAGCGTGAAGGACACTAGCTGGAGGCACGTGTCTCCTCCACACTCGTGCAGCTAAAGCCACTCAACAGTGGCCGAAATAACAATACACTAGGTGGACTCTTACAGAATAGCCCCCAGGTCGCCATTGCTCACTCTCTGCGCTGCGGACTCTTCTGGGTTCCCCAACTCTCGATAGCCCGACTTTCCGGTTGCAGCTATGCTATCCTTATTTTCATTATCATTGTCAGAGTATAGTAGTGTTCTGTGGATAACAGTGCTGCTTTTTGGTTTTCCCGATTCGTTAGGTGCCCTTCCACAAGTACCGCTCAGGGCGAATACGTCTACATGCGTTCTCTTCGTCGCCTAGGGTGCGTCAGAGTGATTGTGGCGTATTAGTGGGCGCCACCGTTGGACACACTTTTCGAGATTTCGGGTTAGAGACCGTCCTAGTCCAGTTTTTTTTTTGTGGCTTACATTCCATTTTCTCTTGCCAGTTTACCCACCAGCTGGTTTCGTGTAGTATGTGGAACCATAACCTCAATAAAAGCATGAGCAGAACTCCACCCTTTATTCTTTGACGCAAGCCGAACTGCACCCCGGCCGAAGTGCATGTCACCATTGTACAGCAGACGTTGAATTGGAGCATAACTGTGGAACCATGCGGCAACAGGCTCAGCCTTTGGTTCAGAAAGGCTGGCAGCAAAACGAATGACGTTTACGAAGTGGTTCGTTAAGTAAGTTGGAACAATTCCACGCAATACAAAGCTTGGCATTCGTTCTGAAGCATTCTGACAAGCGCTTCGTGGCCTCCCTGGTATGTCGTAAGTGGCGGCTAACATAGGCATTCCATTAGGAATATTGAAATTGGTTGCAAAAGTCATGCTATTGTTACTATTGCAATTACGCTATTGTTATCAAGTAAACTATTTATAAACGAATATGTACCAGAAACGTGAAATGTATTTAGGGTTTCGCCGCGCAAGAGATGTTAAGAACACACCCTTGAGATCGACTGCGACAAGCGCACGCTACAAATTATTGGCGGACTCTGTGGAGTGAACTCGATACGTTGCTGTAGTGTCACGCGTAGCGCCGTTGCCAAAGACGGTAATCACTAATAACATGCCTGCTCCCATATGGAGCGCCGCAACAAAATAGAAAAACACCTAATAAAAAAAGTTGTCGCAGTTTCACCTGAAAGGCGAAGCATCAATTGCGATAGCAAATTTGTAGAGAGCTATACGGAGTAATGATAGTAGCTTTATCAGCTGTATAAACTTGGACATGCAGCAGCACCGGCAACACGCAGAACTGTTGTCGACGCCGTCGGCGTTTTGCCCACGTTCGCACAAAATGCGTGCGGCGTTGGTGACTGTTGCCGGAGCCTCTGATATAAATAGGCACTGCGTGCCGCAGCTAAACGTCGCCTCCCTTCCCTCCCCCTCCCCCACGGCCTCTCGCTCGTTGGAAGAAGGCGCGTTTGCTCTACATACATGGTGATTGTGAAGGAGAACAAAGACGCCTACTTCTGCAGCCCTTAAGCGAGCACGGCGCAGAACGCGCGTTTGTTCTCTGCCGTGCGTTCACTCCCCGTGAAAGACGCGCCCCTCGCGCCCTTTCACTCGCACATACAGCGTTCGGCGCGCGGCTATCCCTTCTTTCGCTCCCACTTACCCCTCCCCGTTGGCGCTGAGCCGTGCTCCCTCAAGGGCTGCAGAAGATAGCGCCAACCTTACCCTTTCCCTCAAGAACCACTTACCGCCGGCGACGATTTCTTCTCCAAATGACGTCATACGGAACCTCACGGCGACGGCGACGGCGACGGCGACAGCGACGGCGACGGCGACGCCGACGGCAGAAATCTGCTTTTGAGTGTCCATATAATTGCTATCGCAATAAAATGTCACAGACCCCGTGAACGAGGCCCAGATGCCGGACCAAATTCCAAAGCCGACTTATCAGCTGCCGAAAATAATCCCACGAAAGCAAGGACATTTAGTAATGGGCCCTCTGGTGCGCCAGGGAACGCCGGTTGCTGTCCAAAGACCGAGTCAGAGCCCAGCGTTGTCAAAAAGTTGTCGCAGTTTCACCTGAAAGGCGAAGCATCAATTGCGATAGCAAACTTGTAGAGAGCTATACGGAGTAATGATATTAGCTTTATCAGCTGTATAAACTTGGACATGCAGCATCGGCAACACGCAGAACTGTTGTCGACGCCATCGGCGTTTTGCCCGCGTTCGCTCAAAATGCGTGCGGCGTTGGTGACTGTTGCCGGAGCCTCTGATATAAATAGGCACTTGGTGCCGCAGCTAAACGTCGCCTCCCTTCCCTCCCCCTCCCCCACGGCCTCTCGCGCTTCGGAAGAAGGCGCGTTTGCTCTACATATATGGTGATTGTAAAGGAGAAAAGAGACGCCTACTTCTGCAGCCTTTAAGCGAGCACGGCGCAGAACGCGCGTTTGTTCTCCGGTAAGTGGTTCTTGAGGGAAAGGGAAAGGTTGGCGCTATCTTCTGCAGCCCTTGAGGGAGCACGGCTCAGCGCCATGCGTTCACTCCCCGTGAAAGACGCGCCCCTCGCGCCCTTTCACTCGCACATATAGCGTTCGGCGGCGCGCGGCGACGATTTCATCTCCAAATGACGTCATACGGAACCTCACGGCGACGGCGACGCCGACGGCAGAAATCTGCTTTTGAGTGTCCATATAATTGCTATCGCAATAAAAAATGATTCTTCCAAACAAGGCACTTACACACACACGTGCACACTTATGCTATAGACACAACACAATACAATTCAGATGGGTACTCACAAAACACCGGAAACACAACAAGCACTAAGAGTCCAACACGTAAAGTACAAAATGAATAGGAACACTAAGTGTCCAATCGTATTCATCCGTGCTGGTCTTCAGTTGGACGATCTTGGCGTAGGTCGGGGCAAATCTCGAAGAAGGAACTTCTTCCGTAAATGCAGACGCTTGATGAACTCGTCAACTAGCTTGCCGGGGAATCCCATTTTTCCACTAGAAAGTCAGTCTCCACGTTACATCTCTCCACCGGAGTGGTCTGATCCCCCTTCTGATTCTCCCATGCCGGTTATATAGCCGTCACAGGCGTTCTAGAACCTTCCTGTCGGAGTCGTGCTCCCGTAGTATGGCCAAAGCCTGGGAATCTTGTAGTCCATTCTCGCATCTTCGACCGCCGCCGTCGGAGCGTCGTCGAGGGGGTGGTGAGTCATCCTGTTGGCGTACGCTCACACTGTAGTAATCTCTTTCTCTCTCAGGGTCTCGGCTCGGCGCGCGCGCGCTCTCTCTCTCTTGTTATCGTCGCCTTCGCGTGACCTGCAGATGCTTCTAGGCTCCGTTCGCGTCGGCTGTTGAGGTGTATGCGCTCTCCCCCTCTGTTGAAGTTACCGCGGGGCCGGCGTGTTCTTTCGCTGGCTTGCCTGACACGCGGCGCGCGCTTTGATTACGCGCTTTTTGTGACAAAAATAATTTGCAATATGGTTTTGTTGTAGGTGTCTACGCTTAAATACATCTCTTAACCTACAAAGTAATAAAGACTAGACTTTTGCAATTTCTACGGCCTTGAACCCCACATACAGCCACAGCAGAAAGCATTCAAAGCGCGCACTGCCATCTGGCTGGTTTGTTTTCTCCTCATGTACGTTTAAATGGCATTGCCTTCTCAAAACACTTGCGCCATTGTGCATTGTGCAACTTTATCTTTGTATGCTACAGTGCTGCCTGCCGCGGCTTGCTATTTATAGAGATGCCAAACACTGTTACTCTGGATGGCGCACAATACCCATCCCAAACTGCGAGGGCGAAATTTTGCGCGATAGCTTAGTGGTAAGCGGGTCAGACTATCCCAACTGCACGTTGTCGCAGAGGCGTGAGTTCGATCTTTAGTGGTGGTGGTGGTGGGCAAAGTCTTGCTTTTTTACCGTGTGGTGAGAGTGAATCTGAGAATGAGGAGGGCGTCTGATGAAGACATGGAAATTAACAAGTGGTAACTTGGCGACGGTGGCATAGCGACAAAGAAGGAAGGACGTATGCTGCGAAGGAACTTTCGGGGGGACATCGTGCTCTGCTGTGCAGGGTACAATTTTCCTGAATTCAAGTGTTTCGGTAGGATTAATTGACTTTGTTAAAAGCAAAAATAAGGAACTTCCCAGTGTGTTGTGCTTTGAAGTTTTATTTGTATGGTGTGCCGTGCCATAAAGAAATTTACTTTCGTCGTGTGAGGGGACATCGTTTCGAGTTAACAGACGCTGAGCCACATAATCATGGCTACCACGATATAAAGCTGCGGAGAAGTTCGGGGTCGCGACAACGCACACACTTAAGTGCATCATCACAGTGCAAGTCTGAGGATGTTTCCCTGATATAGAGGACGCGCACCTGCTAGAGAAGAAGACAGCGGGGTCTAATGCTAGGGTTAACGCAAAAAAAGCAGTGCACTGAACCAAGTCGTGAATAAAATTGCAGGTGACGAGTGTCCTCCGTCTTCGACAGTGCATGCAGGTGCGACCTGACTTGCACAATTCCAGTTCGCGTAATCGAAGCGGGAATCTAACGCGAACAGAGAAACCACCGTTTTAGTAGTAGCGTGCACTGAGCCTTTTAACCAGATAGGCTTAAAGCAGAGCGCGTTGCTGCATGCATACTAGAATTGTCGGCACCTGCTGTGACGAGACAGGAAAGTATTAGACAACACTAGTACAGCTCACGCAGCTTCATTATCAACTTCCCCACTACGCAATATCTCCTTCCCCAACGAAGAGTAGCCATACGGGCTCACTCAGCCTGGATAATTAACATCCTCGCTTTTCTCTAAATCATTCGCCTCTCTCTCTCTTTCTCGACGACGAGCACTGGTACTGGAGCTTGAATCTCTCGCATGGGACGCGTGTATTAAGTACACATTGAATGTGCGGAACTTTGCTGCAATGTCAAGTTGTTGGAGTGATTTGACGCAAAACTTAGAGAGAAAGACAAAAATTTTTCATGGTACCGAGCTCAAGTTCCAAGTACACGCCATCAAAACAAGTGCCTCGGCGTAGGTTTTCGCGTTGAATTCCGCCTCTTATGAAAGCCAATTGGACGGAAATCCAAGGGTGAAGAAATCCGCTGGCGTGGCTTCATTTATTTGTGGCAGCACAGTAATGAGCGCCCTGTCGCAGGACTATACGAAGAGAATTCTTGAACTTTAGTCAGGAATGGCCGCACTGTGCCTTTAGCCACAGCTCAGGACATACAGCCACCACGCAACCACTCCTTCATAAAGATGGCTGACTTAGGCAGTGTTGGTTACGTCAGTGTTGGCTGACGTAGCCAATATACGGTATCACATACCGTGTCATTTTCTTTCTTTTAAACATACAATTGTTCATCAGGATATGAGGTGTATATAATGAAGCGGTAGAAGGGCAAGGGGAAGATCTAAAAGAAACAACACCAAAGAATCATTAACAACAGCTCTGAAGGCGACAGCACTGCTTTTTCTTATTGTGTCGAACCTCGTTTTCAACCTATCTTTACGGGTTCCACGAGGAACATATTAGGTTGCCCCGATGGTCTAGGCGAAGTTAATCAGACACAACATTTGTATTTATTCAAAACAAAGCGCAGCTAATACGTTCCGTGTAGGTGATCTTGAATTTGTATGGGTTAACTGCACCTTTTGCAAAAAAAAAAAAAAAAACACACACACAAGAAAAATGACGCATTCAACCATTCTGCAACGTTTTAAGTATGTTACACAAACGGCTCGAAATTTAACCTCCTGTCTTAGGAGAGGCACATTATTTTAAATATTTCATTTTTAGGTTACAAGAAAGTAGGGTAAATATTATATGCAATGCGCATGTGAACGTAAAAAAATAACTGGATAAATTATACCTTTGGTGGAAAAGGAATCGGTGATACGTCCGTTATGGAGCATGTTTTCCACTGTACCAAACAGCCTTTGTTCTCACAGAGGTCTTATTTGATTAAAATATCTGCCTTGTTAAGTGTAATGTGTAGAAATACATTTAGATAACTGTAATAATTAGGAGTTTTGCAAATAATTGCTCCCCCTTAGCATTTTTCCGAAGGTTATGCGTTTTACAAGGCGCTCGCGGTGTACTCGGTGAAATAAACAGCTGACATTGTTCATATTTTGTGAAAATTGTGGGCACATTCTGGGTTTCTCGTAGGTCAAGCTCAAAACACTTGCGTTAGTTATAGTATCACAGAAAATTACGAGTGCAAGCGCAACGAAGAGTTATGTGTTTGAAGAACTATGAAGAATATAGACCACTGTCGAGAGAGAACCGTATGTGTTATACATAAAATGAAGGGATCATTACCGCTATTACGAATGTGAATGTGAATGTGTCTGGAGAAAAGAAGCTTTTGAAAGAAACGTTTAACGAAGTGCTTAGAAGGGTCATACTGCCGTTCTCCTCAATAACCCTGGTCTGCTAAATCAGCTGCACGTAACACAGAGTTCACAAACATTAGATATTGCAGTGGTGTTAGGACTGGTGTGCGAGTAATATTTTACGTGGTCTCTGCTCCGCATATGTAATCTATATCTATGGTTATCGCACAATGGAATGTAATCTGTGCGCGTACCTCTATGTGAACGCTTTCATCGTTCATACGGCAGTCATCGGCCGCAGGTTTAGTGGTGACTTAGTTTGGTTCAGAATTTAAATAAATTCAAATTTTTTATATATGGATGGTAACATGGTACTTAATAGTTTTATATTTTAGCATTCTGTACTTCCAATATTCACCCTTTTTATGTGTGTTCTTTTTTTCAGCCAATAACACTCTGGTATAGTTGAAAGCTCGATCTGCAATTGAAAGCATTAAACATGCTTTTCTTTGCAAGCTTGTCGTTGGCGGTCCTCATTTCCACTGGCCTGGCTGTTAACCCCGCAGGAAAGTTGCCGAGGGCTTTAGCCAGCGTAGAGAAACCTGTAAGCGTCCTCCATGGTAGGCATTTTTTGCTGTCAATCATCATTTGAAGTCTGTACAAGTGTATTTTTCTGGTCAAGAAATGCTAAAGGAATGCTCGTAAACTCAAAAATAAACGCGGATCGTTTACCTATTTCCCCTTCCACTTCTATTGCTTGTCGACGCAATATAAAATAAATGTTTGTAATTCAAAGCAGTATGTGAAGTCCTGAAATGACGTCATTATTTTCGCGAAGTAATAACGAAATAAAGGAACTTCATTCTATGATTTCAGGGAAACATTTTCAGGTAACTTAAAATAAATTTTCGACGCAGCACGTAAAGTGAAACAAACACGAAACACATTTCAACAGCGTCATTCGTATATGCTCACAGGTAGCTGAGGCTTCTTACGAGCTTGTAAAGATCTTGTAAGCAGTGAGGTCGCAGTGAGTTTGCGAAGGAACCCTCGCGACTGTGATGGAACATTTTTACAGAACGCCTTAGCATTCTTTTGAGGCAACTTACGTTAGTCCTGTTTTATACTCATTCCCACTATTGTGTATACGTTAAAGAAAGTTTCAGTTTCGCCCGGAAGGCGAAGAATTAATTGCGATAGCAAATTAGTGGACAGCTATATGAAGTAAGGACAGTAGGTTTATCGGCCGTGTAAACTTGTAAACGTAGGCATACTAACTAGATTAACAAGCATGGTGTCACTTGCAGACAAATATACATGAACCCATCTCACTCGATACGCGCAAACTCGCTGTCAAAACGAGCGAGTGAATTGACCTTCGTGCAGCCGCTCGCATGAACGCGAACTAAGCCGCGA
Organism: Dermacentor silvarum; assembly: GCF_013339745.2. Lineage (NCBI taxonomy): Eukaryota > Metazoa > Arthropoda > Arachnida > Ixodida > Ixodidae > Dermacentor > Dermacentor silvarum. The sequence continues at coordinate 36,745,586 of NC_051158.1, forward strand.
AAGCACAGCGTAGGGTGAACTCTGTCTCCGCCGCAGATGGCTTTCAAGTTTCAGAGGCCCGAACGACCACGCGTTGCGCAGAACGACGCCCTGCCTCTGTACCCTCCCTCGGGATCTTTGCGGCCCGGCGGGTGTGCGTGGCCGCTCGGGCCGCCAGGAGTAGAACACCACCCCCCCCCCCCCTTCTACCCTCCCCCCTGAGGGTAGAACGGCGCGCTTCCTTCCCGATTCCCGCCCTTGCGTGCGCACGATTGAGCCGCGATCGCCGGCTCACCTTTGCACGCTTTCACTCGCACATGCAGCATACGGTATGCGGCGACCATTTTATCGCCCTTGGATTTTCTACGGAACCTCATTGCGACGGCAACGTCGACGGCAGAAACCAGCCTGGAGTATCCATATAATTGCTATCGCTGCAAAATGGCTTTTACTATGGTAAAACACATTGGCGCCGCTTGGCATGCCCTGGTTTACCTGACATTTAATAGTGATGGGGCAAATAAAATTACACCATCTTCCCGTAAGGGAACCTTGAGTAGTATGCGAAGCAGCCATGGGGTCGACTCAAGGTTGTTTTATCAACTGTATAAACTTGGACATTGCAGCAGCACCAGCAACGCGCAGAACTGTTGTCGACGCCGTCGGCGTTTTGCCCGCGTTTGCACTGAACGCGCGCGGCGTTGGTGACTGTTGCCGGTGCCTCTGGGGCGCCTACCGTCGCGCCTCTAACCTAAGCTGCTTTGCATTATCGCGCGCGGAGCCGCAGGTGTTGCCATTCATTGCGCAATCCGGAGAGGAGAGGAGGAATGCCGAAAGGAGAGGAGGGGGAGGAGGATGCGCATGCGCAGTAGGGGGGTGGACGCCGCACGGCGGATGGATGGATGGATGGAAGGAGGGAGGGAGTGACATAGTCCAACCATGAGATGCTTCGCATCTAAAAAAAGGAAAGAAGTGATTGAAAGATCATCATCAGCCTACATTAATGTCCACTGCAGGACAAAGACCTCTCCCTGCGATCTCCAATTACCCCTGTCTTGCGCTGATTCCAACTTGCGCCTGCACCTAGTTTCCTGCCGTCCTCGACTGCGCTTCTCTTCTCTTGGTATCCATTCTGTAATTCTAATGATTCACCGGCTAATTAGCCTACGCATGACAAGGCCTGCTCAACTCATTTTTTTTCTCTTAATGTCAATTAGATAATCGGGTATCCCCGTTTGCTCTCTGATCCACACCGCTCTCTTCCTGTGTCTTAACGTTAGGCCTAACATATTTTTCGTCCATCGTTCTTTGTTCTGTCCTAGACTTGTTCTCGAGCTTCTTTGTTAACCTCCAAGTTTCGGACCCATATGTTAGCACCGATACAATGGAATGATTGCACACCTTTCTTTTCAACGACACTGGTAATCTCAAAGTCACGATATGACAATGCCTGCCGTATGCACTGCAACCCAATTTTATTCTTCTGTAATTTTCCTTCTCGTGATCAGGGTATCCTGTGATTAATTGACGTAGATAGACGTACTCCTTTACAGAATCTATAGGCTGACTGACGATCCTGAATTCTTGTTCCCTCGCCAGGCTATTGAACATTATTTTTGTTTTCTGTATGTTAATGTTCAACCCCACTTTTGCACTTTCTCGGTTAAGGTCCTGAATAATTTGTTGTATTTCGTCCCCATTGTTGCTGAATAGGACAATGTCATGTGCAAACCGAAGGTTGCTGAGATATTCGCCATTGATCCTCACTCCTAAGCCTTCCCAGTCTAATAGATTGAATACTTATTCTAAGCATGCAGTGAATAGCATTGGAGAGATTGTGTCTCCTTGCCTGACACCTTTCTACTTTTCTGGTGGAGAACCAAGGTGGTTGTGGAATCCTTCTAGATATTTGCAAAGATATTCACGTATGCCTCCTGCAATCCTTGATTACGTATTGCCTCTATGACTGCTGGTATCTCTTCTTAATCAAGTGCCTTTTCATAATCTATGAAAGCCATATAGAGAGGCTGATTGTACTGCACAGATTTCTCGATTACCTGAATAATGACATGGATATGATCCATCGTAAATAATCCCTTCCCGAAGCCGATAGACAAGACCAAATTACTAGAAGTACGCGAATATATCCTCAGTCGTAATAAATCTTGTTATTCTGATAGCTACTGTTCATGAGGCACACCCAATGTCACTGTGAACATTCGATCAAATAATCGCTGTCTATGAATGCACTTTTTAGATCATGCGAATGAAAAGGGGTAGCTTTAGACTCATCAAATTACTAGGGAAAATAATCATGATCACATACTATTGGTATATAAATGTAAAAAAAAACACATTGCAGCATTCGAAGACAATGGTGACGCACTTCCTTAATGGGGCCCAGAACCACGTTTTGTCAAAGTGGAGAAAGGCATTTGAAGTTAAAGTAGATTATTTCAAAATTACTTTGCCGCTCAAAGTATTTCAATAGGTTCAGCAGAAGCACAGTTATTGAGAATCAAACATTGGACAGCGCTTTGCTCCTGTTTCTTCTCCAATGCCTTGGGCTGCGAAGGCTACGGCGGAGTGGTGCATGGCCACAACGCTCCGCCTTCTAGATGTCATCGTGGCGCGCTGTGAAAATTTTCTTTTAAATGTTGACGTAGGCAGCACTACTTCTGATTTAGGTGCCTAGGTCGCGCTAAACTTAAGCCGAAAGCGGTTGTCCTCAGCGAGGCGCAGTGCGCTTAGCCTGTGGACTCGTGGCGGCACACCGCGACAGCCGTGGTATCTACGCTACATAGACGATCCTAGCGGCCAATAGCAGCGGCGTATGGGAATCCACCTTATTACGAAAAGGGAGCACAAATGCTTGGCGCTGCAGCGTAATGTTTTCGCGTTGTCAGAGTGCCCAATAGCACGAATTCCACGTCGTGCGGCAAAGCGTCTGGAGGCTAGCAAAAATGCTTGCGCTGTCAAATCTGTGGTCAGCTCCAGGTGTACTGCCCTCATCCCAGCACACACACACACACACACAAAAACAACGATGTATACATTTACAGTGGATGGTAATTCACCTCGACAATAGAGTGGCCCACAGAAGTCAATTACCACCTCTTCAAAGGATGTTGCTTCACTAATTCTTTCCCGTGGCAAGGGTGCTACAGGGGCAGCTTCGGGAAGTAAGCGCCATCGGCGGCATGCTAAGCACACTTTCAGAACGCGCTTCACTGTGCGAAGCCCCTTCAGGATCCAAAAGTGTCCACGAAGGTTCAGGAGGGTGAGCTGAACTCCTACATGTAGGAGTCTTATGTGCGTTGGATCAACCAAGAGGTCGTTGAACCGGTGATCTGCAGGAAGCAAGATCGGATGCTTCAATGCCTCTCGGTCGTTAAGCTGCTGCAGTCAGCCTCCCACACGAAGTACTCTATTACGGTCGAGAAAAGGTTGTAGCGTCAGCACATTGGATGTGTTGGGAACTCGCTGTCCTTCCTCCAAGGCCGTGACTTCGATTGCGAATGCAGAATGTTGGACAAGCCTCAACCAATACATCTCCGCCTAGTGCAACTCTGACGCTGTAAGTGGTCCGGTACAAGATGGCATGTTCTGCGAAGCATTCCGTCGAAACCGCATGATCCAAGCCGTTACTCGCAGTAATCGGCAGAGGCGTCGAAAGCTTGCAACCTCAAGCAGTGGCTCGTGTCGGCGCGCGTGGAGTGCCACTACTGCGGTGGGGCCGGCGGATGTCTCTTCACTGGTCTCGCTAGAAAGGGCCTCCGGTGAAGGAGCAGAACAAATATTCGCAGGCCATTGCAAATGCGGCTGTGACAACCACGCAGGACCGGTCCACCAGCAAAACTTGCACGTCAATGACTGGGCTACTACTCCATGCGTGAGCAAATCTGCTGGGTTGTCGTTGCCTGCGCACTGCCTCCAAGAATTCCCGAACTCAAGCGTTGGATTTCGAGAACATGGTTTCTCACGAAAGTCTCCCATCGTTTCGCGTCAGCTGCAATCCAGTGTAGGGCGATTGATGAGTCGCTCCAAAACATGCCCTGACAGCTGGATGTTTCTGGAATTCCTCGGAGGTAGTTCCAAAGCCTGGCAGCCAACAGGCCCGCAAGCAACTCTAGGCGTGGCAGCGAGGTAGTCTTCAGCGGAGCGACCCTGCACTTGCTCATGAGCAGCTGAACCGTAAATGTTCCTCCTCTGATCTCGTAGCGCCTGCAGACGGCTACACCGTATGCCAGTGGGCTTGCATGGCAGAACCGGTGAAGTTCAAACGGTGGAATCTGTCGGGGAGTGTAACATATGACGCAGCGTGGAATTCGCAGCGAGGAGAGCGTCGGTAGTTCGGATGCCCAGCCTTCCCACTGCTTCTCGACGTCTTTCCGTAATGGCTCATCCCACAGCGAGTTCCTACGCCACAGCTGTTGGAACAATAATTTCGCTCGAATCATGAACGGAGCCATGAGACCTAACAGATCATAGATTATTGCGAATGACTGCAGAATGGTGCGTTTCGTGACTGAGTGCGCAGCGGCTTACTCAGAAACGGCATTGGTGGTAAGCGCGATATCGTCAGCGTCGCGCTCCCATACTAAGCCAAGCAACTTTGTTGTTGCTTTGTTTGCTTCTCCAATGTTGTTGAGAGAAGTGTTGTCCTTGAGGAATTGAGGGCAAAGAAACGCTGGAGTTGGTGCACCACTTTCTTAACTCCATACTTGCATCGGCTAAGATAGCCAATGCAGCACGGTATAGATTTCCAGGGCCTCTTCTTCACTGGAAGCTCCTATGACGAGGTCGGCCACGCAGAATGATTTCTTTAGGCGTGTAGCTATTATTAGCTGAGTCTTTTTCCACATTTCGAAGTGATGCTGCAAAGTAGCAGATAGAAGTAAAGGGCTAGACGACGCTCGGAAAGGCACACGAGTCATTCGCCATTCGACGATGGAAGTTATTTTCCCCTCGTCACCGGGCAGTCGGCCGACCCATAGAAAGCGGAGAGCGTCGCAGTCTTTTGGTCGAATTGAAATTTGAAGAAAAGCCTTCTGGATGTCCGCTGTCACGATAATTGGGTTCACACTGAACTGTACAAGCAGTTGCAAGAGCTCGGCACCAAGTTTCACCCCTTTGTTCAAGATATCGTGGAGCGATGACTCGCCACGTTCATGGGAAGAGGCGTCAAACACTATGCGTATCTTCGTAGTGATAGCCTCCCGACGGATGACTGCATGATGCGGAAGGTAGTAAACCGTCGCTTAGGGTTCTGGAGAGGTGTCGACGCGTTCGGTGTGACCTTTTTTGAAGTACTCACTGATAGTGTGGTCATACTCCTGGAGTAGCTCCTGCTGTCTTTCGAAGCGCTGAAGCTGGCGTCTGAGCCGGTTTTCGGCGATACTTCGACTTGTGCTATAGTCAGTCTTCTCTGGTGCCTGATCATGAGAGGAACCACGTAACGTCCAGCTTCCTTGTGCACGTACTTTGTGAACTGAGTGACTACCGCTTGGTCACAAACGTCGGTGGTATCCTGAGGGTCGGTGACCCCTATTGCATCGAGTCGCCACATCTCTGTCGGGTCAGAAATGTCATTTGCATCTTACCCATTCCGCTCACATTCAAGGAATAGGACAGATGCGCTGGAGTTCCAATTAGGCAAGACATTGGCGGGCCTTACTGGGAAGATGCCTTGCACCAGCCTACCGATGACCGTCTCAACTCCGCATAGATCGCTGCTTAGACGTTCTATTCTGCCGGTCACTATGCGCCAATAGTAATATGATCCTATAAGGGCACTGATTGTCGGTATCGGCTGATCGCCCAGTCGATTCTCATCTGCGACAAGCATCTTGCGTTTACGCACGCAACTGTGCGAGGAGATCTTGTCCGATGGCTGGAGTCTTCACGGTGCAGACTTCCGGTACCTCCAACACGTCTACGGTGACGTTGCGGGAGTCGAACCGACTATGAAGTTCGAGCTTGACGCTTCGACAGCTGTAAGGGCGAGAACACTTAGAAGTGACAAACGTCCACAGAGACAGGTCTTCTGTCCCGAGGGAAGGCAGGCTGAGGCTTTTGAAGAGGTCGCGTCGAATAAAGGTTCTCTGACTGCCGGTGTCAAGCAGTAGTCGAACTAACACGGAATTGTGGTTTCCGGATGGCCAAACTGTGGCCGTTTCCATCAGGACAGGTGCACATGTATCACTACTGGCTGGAGCACTTGTCACTGGCGGCTTGACACTCTTCGTTGGATCATAGTTGACATTTGGATCATTGCTTTTCGGAGACGGGTGGTTGCTATCTTGTTTCCATATGGCGCAAATTACGAAAGGTGACGTCTAGAGCATAACTTGCGCTTGAGCCACGCGGCGTTGCGGCAAATTTGTCCTACATGGCCCTTTCTGCCACATTTAAAGCAACAGTTCTTTCCTGCAAGCCGGCGTCTGATCCCGTGGGCTGACAATGTGACGTGGCAGTCCTTTATGGCGTGGTAACGGTTATAGCACAGTACACAGCAGGGATGGTCGTTCGATGCAGATTCTGCGGCCAATGCTAATGCTGACGGTACCGGTGGTGGTAGACCAGGTTGACATCACCCGTGTCTCGTGGAGGTAATTTTCGGTAGGCACCTTGAACGGGACGCCTGGCTCCCTTCTTGCTTGCACCTGCACTTGCTTGCACTTGCACCTGCAGGAACTTCATGACTTTCGCGCCTCCTCTTGCCGCGTCCTCGGAGAAGCACCGTCATCGGGCTCAGTCTCTTTCATGCGTCGACGGTATAGAGAATAGCGATATCTTCCGGAAGCGATCGCATAAGGATGCGATGAAGGATGACCGCGTATTCTGATGCTGGAACCCTGAGGCTGTCGAGGCAGCTTGTACGAAAGCGCACCTCTACGTAGAGTTCCCGCAGCTGATACCTGAGAAGAGCGATCAATGGGCGCGATGGCAAGTAAACAGTCTATGTGGTCGTCAACGAGGGTGGTACGACGGCCGAATCTCTCTCGGAGCATTTTCACTGCTACAGCGTAGTTCACTTCCGCCAGATGCACACCTTCGATTGCTGACTTCTTAAATACGAAAATTTCTTGATGTCGGACAGCTCGCGGTTGTTATAGATCGTGGCCTCGAACTGTTCCCAGAAGCCCTGCCACTCGCCAAGTTCACCGGAGAAAACGGGTATCTGTAGTTGCAGTATATATAGGGCAACTCGCTGTAACGGTGCTCGGGAACTTGCTTGAGTGGAGACGCCTTGGGTGGCGGTTTCGCTCAGAACGCTCTGTGTGGCGCTGTCTCCGGCTCTTGTAGCAGAATTCAAATAAAGGGAACCCGGCTCATGGTGTTGCGGATCTTGTCTTGGTACCCCAGAGCGACGGTGGCTTCGGCCTCATACTCGTCACCGTCGTCCATGAGGTCGGAAATCGTCTCGTTGAGCGCTGCTAGCACTGCGTCCTTGTCCTGCAGGTGATCCAAAATAACTTGCAGGTCGGATGGCGAAGGATGCTCGGCTTGTAGGGCTTCGGTAGCGGACGAGATGAGCCTTGTAGCAGTGGCTCAAAGTACGCCTCTGCTGCGTCGCAGTCGATCCATCCTCGGTGCAGGACGCCAGTCTTCTCCTGGGTTTCGGCACCATAAAATTATGTTGGAGACTGAGACTGGTGTCCGTCGGTTACGGTTTATTGAACCAACTGGGCAAGATGGCGCTAGCGCGAGCCTTTTTCTCCCGCGTTCACAGCTTCGTCCTCTTCAGTTTTCATCAGAAATAATGCGCCCAGAACAGAGTGAGGAACATAGCAGCCGTTGAAATGAGAACTTTGGAAAGAAAGGTTACTTCGCACTCCGGTTGCGAGCTCCACGCACCACGTACGATAGCAAAACTTATCGGAGATGTTCACAGAAGCGTATACTACCCGCGGGCTGTTATTTCGCCAAGCCTGAGGGGTGGTTCAAGGCCCCGTTAATTGAAGAAAGGCCTAAGACAGGTTGTATGTGATGCCAATGCAAGTATTTTCATATATTACTTAAATTGTTGTTATTTTTAATATGTTATGAAGGTCCACGAGGTAAGAGTATGGAATATCATGTCAATTCCTTTTATTTATTTACCTCATTTGTTTTATGAAGGTTAATTAAGAGCTATTCATCCTGAGGGTGACCAGATATTGAGTGCCAGTTAATGAATCATGTGCTACCAAAGGTTGTGAGCGTCAGTAGTTTTACAATGTCGGTTCTCCACTAAAAGTAGGAAGTTTATGAGAGCATGAAAAGCAATCACCCACAAAGCTGCGCTCATAGACTAGCGCCGAATATCTTATAAGCTGACATGCTCGTTGCCCAACCGCGGCCCTTTATATACTCTCTATTTATTGATCACTGTTCAGAAGAATAAAATATAGACAACAATTGTGACTAACTTGAAACGGAGCAACAGCAATATAAGTTTTCAACGCTTTTAATCACTTCTAGTTTTTTGGTTTGTCTGTTAATTTACCAGTATACCCATTCTGAGCTGCTGCGACGTAGAAGCTCGAACCACAATTCGCATAAGACGCCGATGTTTGGCGGAACTTGCTGGACTTAAGCAGATTCTGCTTTAGAATAAATGAATTCAATCATTTTGAGTAAAGCAGTCTGGGCGAAGAGTAAAAGATAACTTTTTTCTATGGTTTCCCGCCTCTCTCACTACCACGCCTACAGATCGTGTGCTCTATGCATAGAAGTGAAGCGGTATGCTGCTACAGGCGCTTACGTGCTGCTTGTGTGGTGATTTCTTTGCTCACAAATCTGTGGTGGTCACTGACACATTACTTGATTACATTGACCATGTATGCTTGATATCGCCATTAGAAATCCACAAGCTATCTTTTTTGTTAATGCAAAACCCCCCTTCCTACAGGAAAATGTTACGTCGGCGCTCAAATTGTGGTAGATGATGGAAAGACAACGAAACTTCCGGAAGCCTGCGTGGCAGTGACATGCAACGCGGGCAAACTGACGGTGTCTGAACAATAGTAAGTACAAAATATTTATCATGTGGTGAAATACGAGAAAAAAAGGTGTTTCATTCCTGTTGTTAAAGTGAAGCTCTCCTTACCTCTTCACTCCACTTTGCGTGTGGCTGCTGTCTGGCAAAACGAGTCGGTAACGGACACAGTGCCGAACGAGACGGCCAGGGTGGCCTGGCGATATACGTGAGCGCAGCCGTGAGCTAAGCAGAAACATGCCATCTTTCTCATTCCATGGTCGTCATTTCGTTGCCTTTGTTCCATCATCATTTCTTCGTTCGCATACCACTATCGTCGTTGAACAATATTTACTCTACCTTCGTCAATGCGTCATAGCCATTTTGTCACCTTTATACAGTCCCGATTCTTTCTTCCGTTGCCATACTGTCGAAATGGTCTCGACGTTTTTACTCAACTGTAATGATTTTGTCATCGTCATTACGTCATTGTTTTTCGTTTTCCTGCTCGTGAAAACACCGTCAGCCGCATAAACGAGGCGTACATGGCAATAATGACGATAAGCCTCAAGTATGGCACATACGCAAAATTGAGGATGAGTTCAGAATAGGAGGGTTGGTGAAAAACAGTGTCTAAATCAACGACAACGTCAACACCAATAGCGACGTCGCAGCGATAACACCACGTAGTTTACACAATTGCTCGCCGGAATCACAACCAAAACGGCCCTTTATAGTAGGAATGCAAATGTACTACCGACCAGAAACGTTTACGGACCACGGGATCTCAGAAAACGCTAAATATTCGAGCAGCCTTTAAAGGTAACCAGTAAAATCGTACATCACAATGTTGTTCGCATACATCAGTAGATGCTGGAAATGGAATACCAGGCTGCGTTTTGAGGCTGCAAGATATTCAGGTTTTTGACAGATCCAATGGTCCGTAAACTTTTTTGGTCGATAGTACAGGGACAATGAAACTGCTGAAGTTTCGTTGGTGGCACTGAAGTACTTCGTCCGTGATTTCCGTTGCAGTAGATGTGTTTGCCTCAGAATTGTATATTATCTACGCATGATCTTATAACGATTCATCGAGTCTGAAAGTCAAGTAATATTTAAATAGAACTTTCCGTTGAAGGAATAATATTAAATAACACACGTTCACACCTGCAGCACAAAAATTGGCATAAAATAAGATATATTTCAGATATCCGGGATACATTCAAGTGTATAAATATGGCTCTTGTTAAGGTATTTCTTCAACATTTGTCATTTCAGAATGTAACCTTAATCGGCTTCTGAAACTCTGTTTTAACACAGTGAGAAAACGTTGGCGATATGTTAACGAAGTTTCTGTGAACATGTGAACCAAAAATTATTGCACTGCATGCAGCAGGGAATTTAGAATATCGTGCCAAATCACTGAAAATTCATGTGTTCTCGCTTCCACAATGTCGTCATGGAGCGTCATCGCAAGCGCCTGGACCCGATACAGCTATTGTCTGATTTCGTGATGACCGAGAACGTTCTCAGCAACACAGTTATTACTCATTTCAGTGAAATAAATGAAAAAAATATTTTTTTTCTGCGTTCTGAAACAAAAAGGTGCAGTTTCGACCGAATAGCGAAGCATCGATTGCAATAGCAAATTAGTGGACAGCTATATGACGCAAGGATAGTAGTTTTATGGGCCGTTTAAACTAGTAAAGATAGGCATATTTACTAAATGAACAAGCGTCGTGTCACGCTGCTCAAGCAAACATGAACAGATCTGACTCGATCACCGCAGAAACTCGCTGTCAAAACGCTGGAGTGAGCAAGCGGTGCAGCAGCGAGCGAATTGACCTTCGTGCTACGGCTCGCATCATCGCGAACAAAGCGGCAAAAACGCCGTGCGTGGCGGACTGTGACCCGACGCAGATGGCTTTCAAGATAAAGTGGCCCGGGCGAGCGCTCGCGGCTGCGGAGCCCACCGGTGTAGAATGCCGCAACCCCCCCCCCCCTCGCCTCCCCCGGAGCCTTGTGGCCCTAGCGGGAGCGCGCGCCCGCCCGGAGTAGAATGCGCCCCCTCCTCCAGGAGCGTTACGCGTGACGGAAGACGGAACGCTTCCTTTGGCTGCCTTCTCTTGCATGCACGAGATTTAGCCGCGATCGCTAGCTCACTCTCACACGCTTTCACTCGCACGCAGCATTTCACTAGCACACAGCATTTCACTTCATCAAGCCTGTTTTGTGAATGTGTAGTGCCAATCTCTAGGAAGGCTAATTGTCTTTATTCCTGTCACAACATATGAAATGTCTTTAAACTCAAAAGAGTTAAAGCGTTATCCTAGCACCAGTGATTTCTCTCCAAACACTACAACACTTTCACGGGACTAGCTCCAACTAAAAAAACGGCCTGCATTCCTTCTTTCCGTTAACCCGATCAATTATCAATCAGGATGTTTTATTTTCACCAAATTGGGCGTTCTATATCGAGGCGGAAAGTGCCTGAAGCCAACTTGAAGTTCCATATACAGCAGCCCCATAGTAAAAAAAAAAAATGGTACATGTCATTTTCAACAGGAAATACTGCCTAGTTTAAATGCTAAAATAAAGTTGACCCCAATCAGCTTACCACAGCTGCCTGCCGGAGACTTTCTTGCTTCACTAGTTTTGTCCCTGTAGGTTCTGCGAAGTTTCATTTATCCCCGATGCTGCTAAGTTCTAGGTCGCGGGCTCCATACTGGCCGCGGTGGCCCCATTTAGATGGTGCTGGAATATGAAAGAGCTCATGCGCGTTATATTGGGGCAGATTAAGGAACCCCAAGTGGTTAAAATGTATCCGACGTCCTACACTATGGCCTGCCTCGCAATCAGATCGGGATTTCTGGGCGTATCAGGCCAGATAATGTAATTATATATATATATATATATATATATATATATATATATATATATATATACATATTTCGCTTGGTTTACCTCGTGGCATAGCATCATAATGGAGTTAAATATAACCGTTTAGGCCTGCTTCATAGAGATACCGCAACAGCGACTTATACTATATATATATATATATATATATATATATATATATATATATATATATATATATATAGATATTTCGCTTGGTTTACCTCGTGGCATAGCATCATAATGGAGTTAAATATAACCGTTTAGGCCTGCTTCATAGAGATACCGCAACAGCGACTTATACTATATATATATATATATATATATATATATATATATATATATATTAGAAAAAAAAACTTTTACCAAAATAGCATTCTTTGTCTTTTTTCCAGCTGTGACAGACTTGATGTCACCACGGATTGCTCATTGGACTTAACGGAGTACAAACCAGAGTTTCCTTGGTGCTGTCCTGCTTTCACATGCCCGGGGCGAATATCAAACTAACAATAAAGTACCTGTCCAGTTAAACACGTTTTGGAGTCATAGCAATTATTTTATGGGAAGGGCAGGAGTCTGCATATACCTCAGAATAAACGACTGTGCCATTTTGTCACAAAGAAACAGCTCGATTAAAGCCCATATTATTGAATCGTTATTTCTATAGCATTCTTCTTGTATTCCTGGTCGATATGACCTCGGTAGAGGGCAGCGACATTGTAAAGGAGGGAAATAGAAGGATAGCGCACAGCACCATAGAAGGTAACGGTGGTACACTGACGTCACCAGCGGAAATATTCCACGACTCAGTCACCTCTGTTGCCGCATTGCGATAACGTCACCTGCAGAGTGGCGGAGAACCATACTGGATTCAACCGTAGACGAATTTCTCCGCTGCGGAGGCAATATGCTTGAGTTTACATCATCGCCACCGTATCTGGTAGCTGCTTATGCGATCACTTGCCACTTACTTACAACTTAGTGTGATGTGGTTCATATTGTCAAGTTATTTCCTCGTGGCAGCTTAACCTACGCAGAAACAATGCGATATTGCACCGACATCGTGATCGGCCTAATTTGCTCATGTTTTAACATTTTGACAACGGAGTACAATTGCCATCGTCGTTGTAACATAGACCGCATGACACAGACATAGGTACGTACGTACAATTGTGTAACACTTCAGTTACAAATCCCATGTCCCGATCCATCTCTTTCCCGCTGACGTTCGTTTAGTACCTACGAAGTATTCAACAGTCGCCATGTATAAATTCGCGTTGAGCGGGTGCTGTAGAAATCATTTTCGGTAACACCATATCATTGTCTTTAACGTGGTCCCCGTCAGGCTGCTGCCGTCACGTACACGTATGTTAGTGTCACGCACATAGCTACCCAATGTATAAAAACACATTGGTTCACTTGGCAATGCTTTACAGAACGTTAAACAATGTTCGATCGCGAAATATCTGCAAAATGATTCGCATAATGTCGATTCCACATTGCACGTGATCTACACAACTTTTTTTTTCTTGTTTACTTCTTGCATTCATGGTCTAATGGAAATGGGCATGCGCTAATGTGCTCTCGCGCCGACGTGGGATCGCACGCTCGGGCTACGCGACGTGAGGAACCGGTATATTCGGCAATATAGCAACAGCCATGGGCCGGAAAGTCGACTAGTATTCACTAAGAAAACTTTGGTTTAAAATTTCGGTCTCATAAATGACCAGCAGACTTTACCTGTGGCTGTTAACAACGTTGCTGCTTAAGCTGAGCGTTAGTCCGTAACGTGCCAACCGAAATTGTGGGCCGATCTTGGTGGTCGTGCTAAAAGAGTCCAAGCGAAATGGCACATACCCCTGTGAACTAGCAAAGCTCAGCCTGGCTAAATCTAGATGCAACGTTTACACTGATGATATCCTGGTGAATATCCTGGCGTACTCACGGTCAGAAGAGGAACACTCCGAACACCTGGCGAAAGTTTTTCAAGTACTAAGTGACGCGGATCTCAAGATAAATGAGAAGAAGAGCGAGTTATTTAATCCAAAGGTAGTTTTTCTTAGAAGAGTGTTAGAAATATGAAAAAGGACCTCGAAGACTACGTGAAGTCGTGCCACTTGTGTCAAGTTAACAAGGCAGAATACCGGCCGACACTCGATGAACTAGTTTTGCCATATCATTCCAAGAAACCCTTTGAAGTTGTGCAAGTAGACTTTGCTGAACTGAAGAAAAAGAGTGCTGCTGGAGTTCGCAAGACGCAATCTTTTCTGATTGCAATAGATCAGTGCACCAGAATGGTAGCAGCACATCCTGGAGGAGAAGACACTAACAATGTTATGGCCCTTCTTGATCGAGCAATGTTTTCAGAGCTGAAAGTTGTGATAACCGACAATGGACCCGCATTCCTAAGCAAGAAGCTCCAGCAGTGGGCAGAGAGCCGTGGCGTTACGCTACGACGTTGTGCTCCATATCACCCGAAGGCAAATGGAATGGCCGAAAAAGTGATAGGAGACATTAAGCAGTTCATCTCCAGGTACCCAACGTTTAAAGGAGGGTGGTATTGCTGTCTCGAAGCGGCAGTGGCTCACCGCAACAGGACGCACAATACTACTCTTGGTTGTTGCCCTCATTTTGCTGCTTATGGGTAAGTACCGATGCTGCCAGCTTACAAAGAACTTGGAATTGAAGACAAAATGCGCCTATTTGAGCGCCGTAAGAGCAACGAGGAGCAAACCAGATATCGAAAACCGATCAGTTAGCAATTTGACAAGCGCCACCAAGGACACCAGGTTGATATTGCATTGAACGATCTTGTGTTTGTACGGAAGGGTCTACGCGGCAGCGATACAAGAACACTTCGCCCTTTCAAAGTCGTGCAAACATCGGTACAACAGGGCGGGCTTAAGAGTATCGGGTACCTCAATAACGAACAGCTACAATTCGCTGCTGTAAGCAATGTTCTCCTCTATCACCTCAGGAGGGCTGAACAAGAAAGACGGCGGTAGTGTAAGGCGGACGAGAAAGAAGATGGCGCAGGATGACGGTTTTGAGAAGTCGAGGAGGAAGAAGAGAGAATAAACAGTAATGGCGACCGCATGACTACTTATGCTTGGTGTTGTTACAAGCTTTTGCATAGAATGAAGCGATTTTCCATCAAATCCGGGAGCTCAGTTTTTGCACAGGCTGATTTGTTGACGGACACGAAAAATCCACGGAACCCTAGCCACAGACCACTTCGCTGTAAAAAAAAAGCGAGTAACTCAGCTCGAGAAGAGCCGTGAAAAGGAGGCTCTTGAGGATAAAAAAACAACTATTAATAATTTGGATTGGCACAGCAGAAAGCTCAGCTTAGAGGTTTACGGAATTCTATTAACACAGAATGAAAATCTGCTGGATAAGTTGAATGACCTGGCCAGTTCTGTCAGTAGCTCACAACTGACACTAAATGACGTTGAAGCCGTACACTGGCTCTCCTCCAGGATTGGGAAGAAACCTGGAATTATCGCACGCTTTGTAAGCCAGTCTACTAGTGACACGTGGCTAAGCAAGCCCAATAACCTGCGGGATCTTAAATCTAATCTATCAAATTGTTGAAAACATCATAAAAAAGTCGCGATTTTCTGCGCCACGTCAGGGGCTGGACAGTGAACAACGTTTCGCTTCGAATGGCACGCAAACTGAAAAGATTTAGTTGGTCATAATGAGCATGACCGAGCGATAGTCATCCCGATTTTCACGGACATTGATTCGCTGCGCGATAACTGCGACACGTAAAGTAATCGCGTGCATTTTACATTATCCTTTATACATAAAATCACTTCTTACAGGACCAATAAGCTTATGGGAGTTGAGCAGCTTTCTTGTAAAATGGTCAATATTGCCTAAAATGTTTATACTTCAACTTTCAATCAGGCCGTAACAACCTTGAGGAACTTGACTGTTTCTTTTTTTGGCAAGGTTGAAGAGCTTTCTAGTGATGTCACGTTCTCTCAGACGTGGTTTGTTTCAGAGCATGACGTTTACACTCTTCCTATATAAAAGTAGTATTACATGAATCGTTCTGAAAAACGTGGAGGTGGTGTATCTATGCTAGTGTCAAATGCCTTGGACTCTCAACTGCTTTCAGAGTTTTGTTTTGTAACTCCAAATTATGATATGCTCACAGTTATATCTCATGCTCATATTTTCTCTATATGCTATGGCCCCTCTGGTAATGAATATTCGGAATTTTTTATGTTTTTAGAATTTTTTTGGTTTCCGAACGCGAACCGATACAAAATGATTTTAGGTTGTGGATTTAACATAAGCATGTTAGATGTGAATAGTACAACGCGGCAATCTATGTCTCTTCTGAATATCTATTCAAGTAGCAATGTTACAGTGACACAAAGGAGGTTCACTAGTACGTCGAGGACACTTATAGATCTGTTCGTAACCAATTCAGAAGTACCAGTCATAAAATCCGGTACAACTATTCGTGCTACCAGCGATCACTTGCCCGTATTTATTTCTTCAAGTCACACACTGAAACCTATCTGCGTGCCCGGAAAAAAACGCTTTTTTACACTTAATAATGCTAAAACACTGTCATTCTTCCGAGAAAAACTACTACGTAATAACCTTTATATTGTGTTAGAAGAATGTAACCCTGACACTGCATATAAGATTTTTTCAGATTGTATTCCTGGAAGTCGATCATTCTTCGTTTCATTTAAAATCAGTTACACTCAAAAAAATTCAGTTAACCATAGATGACAAGGGAATTGCTCCACCAAATTAAAAAAAAAACGGAACCGATAGTATAAAGTATACGTCAAAACAAAAATACCTGAGGCACTTAAAGCGTTTAAGGAATTTAGAAACTTCTTTACAAAGGAACTATCGAGGGCTATGAACGAATATTATTCAACCAATTTATTACAACTTTAGGACGCACTGCTAAGTTTGGAAGACAATTCAATACAAAGAAAATCGCCAGAACAAACGATTAAATATTGAAAGATGGCCTAGAATTATAACAGGTAGCGAACTGGAGAACCGATTCAATGCTTTTTTTTTTGTTTCTCTTGCTCAGAATAATGCAGAGGCAGACACAGACATTGATGCAGATTTTAACTACAAAAATTCTCGCACTGAAAGCAGACTATTTCTTTCACTGGTGACCGAGAACGAAGTTTTCACGTATTTTATGGCATATGTACCTGTTCCGGCCATTTTTACTGCGTTATATAAGTGGTAATTGCTATACTGTGGTGCTTACGTAGTGGTAATTGATGTTGCTGTAGTATTTCATAACTTTTTTGACTTGTGTGTAATTCGGGCTTTTATTCTACAGGATTTATACTTTTTAAAATTTATTTACTGCAGTAGGATCGGCTTTACATTTCACTTTGTTTCTTTTCACTTCTGTATTTTCTGTGTCGTGGTATTTTCAATGTATTGCTCACCCCTGCCTAAAGTCTGGCATTCAGACTGGCAGTACTTTTTTAAATAAATAAATAAATAAATGAATAAATAAATAAATAAATAAATAAATAAATAAATAAATAAATAAATAAATAAATAAATTACGCAACAGTAAAGTGACTTGTGTGTCAGGAATCAAAATACAACCAGTGAAACATAGAAATCGCGCTAGAACGTGAACTCCAAATACGGTAGTCACTTTGGCGGTCTGCATGTCACGCGGAAAAATCCCTAATAATAAAGTTTGGTTAAAAATATGAGATAGAAACGGCGCCAGAACGTCAATTCCAACTCATATTTTTACCAAACTTTATCGTTAGGAATTTTTCCGCGTGACACGCATACCGCCGAAGTGACTGCCGTATTTAAAAAGGGGGGAAACAAATTGAGTAGCTATAGGCCGATATCCACGTTACTAGTCTTTTCTGAAAGTTTTGAAAAAAACCACCTTACCATGTTTCGTGCATCACCATAATCTTATAAATTCTGCACAATACCGCTTCCGAAAAAATAAATCCACTGAGCTTGCCGTTCTTGTTCAAAAGGAGTTCATGTTGGAAAAGTTCGAACGTTAGGAAATGGTACTCAGCTAATGTTTAGATTTCTCCAAGGCGTTTGACCTTGTTAATCACAGCATTTTGTGAATAAAGTTGGAATTTTTTGGAATTAGAGGCGTAGCACACTCTTTATTTTCCTCCTATTTACTCATAGAACTCAGTCTGTAGTGGTTGTAGGAGAAAGGTCAGGTGAGAGACCGGTCAAGTGTGGTGTTCCCCAGGGATGTATTCTGGGACCATTCTTATTTTTATTACATCCCAACCACTGACAACAGACCATTGATAATGCAGCTAAATTTATAATACATGCACTTGATACTAGTTAATTTTTTGTGGGAAATTCAGGCACAGACTTAGTAAATAGAGGCAATGAAGCGCTATGTAAAGTATATGACAGCGCTACTCACAACGACCTAAAAGTTAACATTAATAAAACTAAGGCGGTGTTATTTCGACGTAGAAATAACCCTGTTCAGCTTTCTAGAATTGAGTTAAGTGACATAGAAATAGACCTAGTACCATCAATAAAACCCTGGGAGTCTACTTTGGTAAACACATGACATGGGATGACCACGTAAACCATATGATTAGTAAGTTGTCTAGAACGATTGGTGTGTTACACCGCATTTTTTTGCATGCCCTGCACTTGTCAATATGCGTCTTTATAATGCTAATTTTTGACCAACAATGAACTATGGGTTGCTGCTTTGGGGTACAACCACGAACGAAAATATGAACAAGCTTGCAGTGTTGCAAAAGCGTGTGGTTCGATGAATATGGTAAGTTTTATACCATTTTCACACTGAGGACCTTTTTTTATAAAACACAGTTTTATTAAGATCCATTCTATGTCCACTTATAATTTGTGTCGCCAGTTTAAATTTGGTATAGTTAACAACACTAATGTGCTGGCAACCCAATCTGGGTTAGAAGCCAACAAAACAAGTTATAATACATGCAAACAGGGAGAATGAAAAAAAATGTCGCACAATTTATGGCAAACACAAGCTACAGTTCTTGCTACCCACATTACTAAATGCAATTAATAGACAACAGCCCTGACATCTCACAAATCTCAGTCAATGAACTACGGAGAGTGTTACTCGGAGGAACATCTTTACCATAAACTCATTCACGTTTGTGCGAAATTCTTGCTGATGTTTATTTAATTTTGCTGTTCATCGAAATAGTGTTTGTACAAGTTTCTGACACGTGCCTTACTCAAGTCTGTTCGTGAGCCATGTACAATGCATTGCAGACAGACAATGAACTTTTATTGAGGTCCTGAGGGACTAGCTGGCGGAGACCCGCTAGGGCCCCCGGCTCGCCGCTGGCTGCTCCTATGTCGGAATCGGGAGGCCAAGCCTCTCCGCTCTTTCACGGGCCCTCATTGCATATTTCTTTTTTTTTTCTGTTGCAACTACCGTTATGCCGTCGTGTGTGTAGGGAGACCAGGTCTTCTCAAGCTGTTTGATCGGGTTTTAGTCCTGGTCTCCCCCAACATTGTTGCAAATAACTGCATTTATTTCACTGGTACTTCAACACACCCTGCGTAAAAGGGCAACTATCCTTCAGCGAACTACAGCGTAATAGTAAATAATTGGGGCTGCCCTCGGATACGTCCCATTCCCGAATGTCCGGTTGCAAGTTTTGCCCGTATCACAACACGTAACACAACACAGGAGGAAATTAGGAACATTGCCGGCCGCTCCGCAGGTTTACCTGCTCATTGTTTATGGAGACTGCAAAACATATCCATGTTCACGCAAAGGCAAAGTCGATGCGCTGACGACGCTGATGGTGATGCATGGAAGTGGGATTCTCGTGAGCAACTTCGCGCGACGTCCGGTTCATTATCTCTTCACTATAATCGTAATATCACTCAAGGCGCTCTGCTGGTGAAGGGCTTATTGAATGCTAGTAACTTTAAGGGTTTAGTTCTCAAGCCAGAGCATTATAGTCGTGTAAAAAATTTTTGGCAATGTTCTTAGGGGCAAATATTACACGTCTAAGTTGCGTTTTTTTATTTCTTTCCTTGTATTGAACTATTCACGCGCATTTGCTCAGCTCACCGCCTACTGCTGCATTTGGGCACTAATTGATATTGTTTTGTAGTTTTAAATCGCGTTCTCCTCATCTGTTGAGAGAATAATGTCCAAGACACCTTACACCTTAATGGCTTGCCTTACAGGGGTTCTGCACCTGTTTCTCTAAGTTTTGTGCATTCAATTAAGAAAAGGAACAGACCGCAGATCTAATTTTTTTCTTATAAGAACTACCAACGGAAGCCATGGGCAAAGTAGGAAGTTGTCCATATGATTCTGTTCTCTAGGAAAAAAAGAACTTCGGAGTTAACCGACAAGACGACCTTTCATTATCGCGATGCTTCAAATATCTATTTCAGAATTGAGTACGGATAAAATTACAGACAGTGACACAGAAATATTTTATTTATGGAAGAAAATTTTTATAACCACAATGCATATACCTGCCTTGAACAAGTTAGACTCGAAATGAAGATTGCGCAATTTTTTTAACCGTCATAACCAGCCCTTTGTACAATGAGAATAAATGAAAGGAGATACTTCCCGCTGTTGTCAGTAGCATTCTGCTCCAGTGACACACATGCATCATTATTTATTTATTTATTTATTTATTTATTTATTTATTTATTTATTTATTTATTTATTTATTTATTTATTTATTTATTTATTTATTTATTTATTTATTTATTTATTTATTTATTTATTTATTTATTTATTTATTTATTTATTTATTTATTTATTTATTTATTTATTTATTATTTATTTATTTATTTATTTATTTATTTATTTATTTCCGACTGTCTAGGATGGAGGAGGTCTAGGTAAAAGCTGCATGCAAGCAGCTTTAGGAACCCTCGCGCACCACCCAAGCAGCAGCAATGAAATGCATGGTCACATAGTTTTGGAGCACTTTCTCAGGGCAACAGATCATAATGGATCACACAACATCAAAACAGAAATATATATAATGAAAACTTGAAGATGATATTACAGCTTCAAAGTCAACCAATTCAGAAATAGATCAAATAATGTGATCAGATTAATGCAGCGTCGAAATGTGTTAGCGAGTGGTCGAACGTGCGCTTACCATAGAGGTGACGGTTGGTGAGCAACTTGAATTCTGACGGAGTTAGGCTGCGAATTTCTATGCCTTTATCCTGGAATCTACTCAAAAATTTTGGTAGGCGACACTGAAGCATTTGATCGCCACAGTTGGGGACCGGGGAACTTTTCCAATTTCAGTGTGACGAGTAAGTCGTGCAGGCTGACACTGTTCTAAATTTGTAGTTTCAACGAATGTTTTGTAATGCCTTCGATGACAGAGATAAAATTGCTTTAATAGCCTTTGGATATATATTCGTTGAATTTTAGGAAGATTATACTTTTCAAAGACAGGTTCCGTGTGCTCTTATATGGTAAGTTTTAATATGCGCCAGATTTTTTTGCAGCAGTAGCAGTTTGTTACTGTTCGATTCAGTTATTGAACGCCATACAAAAAGACAACTTTGTATATGCGAGGCAAATAATGCATTTTAAAGTGTTTTACTGGCACAGGAAAAGCATATCTATTTCGATATAATAGGCCTACAGTGTGGCTACCTTTATGAGTGACAAAGTTAACTTCTCGCAATAGATGGCAAGAAAAATATATGCCAGGATCCTAATAGTAATAACTGTTTTCATCTGTGCGTACTTGAATGCTACGTTTCGGTCTGATGGAATACGAGTATTTTTAATGTGGAGAAGAACGGCTTTTGGTTTGGTTAACATTAACTCTAAGAAATTTCTGCACGGAACATGTGCTCAGCTTGCGAAGAAGTACATTTGCTTGGAAAATTAACTTCTTGGGACAGGAGAAAAACATGAATATGCTAATGGCGGCAGCGTACATTAGGAGCTTTGCCTCTTCATGCATATATGCAACATTATTCACGTAGAGATTAAAGAGCAACGGGCCGAGGATGCTCCAATGAGGGATCCCTGCAGCTATTTCGTTTATATGTAACTTCAGATTATTTATTGAGACAAAGCGTTGTCTGCTTGTGAGGTAGGACTTCAAGACTCCAATGCAAGGTCTCTTATACCGTATCTTTCAAGTTTTCGAAGTATTATGTGATGATTAATAAAATCGAAAGCCTTGGTAAAGTCTACAAATATGCCAATAGTGAGCACTTTGAGTTTAATGTTAAGGGGGATGAATTCATTTTGGTCAAGATGCGCAAGATCCGCTGACTGATTTTTTTAAAACCGTGCTGAGCCTTTGAGAGGGGTTGGTATTTTGAAACAAACGAGGACAACTACTTTGCAAGAAGTTTTTCTAAACATTTGGAAAGTATTGGGAGAATGTAAATCGGACGGTAATTTTGAATGTCTAATTTATCACCCTTGTTACGCCGGGCTACAACTCTTGCAATCTTCATTCGAGAAAGGAATGTTGCTAGAAGCTATATAATAGGAGCTATATCATCACTCAGTTAAGGAGGGGTAGAAGTCCATTAACTTCTATGGCCAGCAGCTTCTAGCACCTCAGCGGTACGTTTTTGTGAGGAGCTGAAGGCTATGTATTATTTTCTTCTATTCTACGCCAAATAATAGATTCAGAAGAGGAGACAATTTCACAGGATCAAGCAATATACATTATTATGCTTGAAGCTACCCTCACACATAGTATTACCTGCAGCACGCTTTAGTTTTTCTGTTAACAATTGATTGATTCTGGGGTTTTACGTGCCAAAACCAGTTCTGATTAGGAGGCACGCCGTAGTGGAGAACTCCGGATTAATTTTGACAACGTGGGGTTTTTTAATGTGCACTAAAACGGAAGCACGCGGGCGTTTTTGCATTTCGCTCCATCGAAATGCAGCCGCCGTGGCCGGAATTAGATCCCGCGATCTCGATCGTGCTCGGCAGTGCAACGCTTCAGCTAACTAAGTCACCACGGCGTTTTTTTTTCTGTTAACAATAGTGATCTATGTAACTGTAAGAGCAGATACCGAAGAAATCATTACCGGTACCTAATTAGAGTCCCAAATATTGAAAAAATTCATTTGATTTGACGATGACGATCTCTACCAGCACAGTTCTATCAGCTATCACAGGAGAATGTTGCAAAATCTGACCTTTCAAACAAGGGAATATAATTAGAGCTTCCGCGTACGCACATTGCATCTGGCAGCCCATCTACATTTTTCAATAGGTCCTTCGACTTTTTTAGGGGGGTTTTTACTCTTAAACTTCAGTTTTAATAGGCTGTCAAACATATCAACATTCAAAAGGCACAGGTCAAGTGCAATTGCTCTTCAGAACGTGGCTTGCCTTATGAGTGCCTCATCTCCTTCACTTCGAACAGAGCAGAACGTTCACACGACGCAAGCCATTCGACTCAAAATACAAAACAGGATTGCCCTGACAGGACACGCTGGACAGCAGCTTCGTGATTATTTTGAACGTAAGTGCATATATATTCTTTATTTCTGCTCCTACGAAAAGCTGTTTAAATTTCAAGTGCTGTCATAGCTTTAACATCATACGAGGCATTCGGGTACATGTTAGTGTCGGTGTATATCACTAAGTTATCGTCAGAAGACGAACAGCGGGGGGGGGGTGGGGGGGGGGGTGGGGGGGGGGTGGGGGGGGGGGGGGGGGGGTGTGGGGGGGGGGGGGGGGGGGGGGGGGGGGGGGGGGGGGGGGGGGGGGGGGGGGGGGGGGGGGGGGGGGGTTTGGGGGGGGGGGGGGGGTGGGGGGGGGGGGGGGGGATCATTCTGGCTCTAAACTTTGGGGGGGGGGACGTGGTGTGTTTCCTAAGTATTTTTGGGGGAAGGG